>NW_026910401.1:0-119018 GCF_963691925.1 Scomber scombrus | reverse complement strand
CAGTTGGGGCGTTTTGGGAAAATTGTGAAGGATTTTCCAAAGTGGGCAAAATTTGAAAAAACGACAGTGCCGGTAGTGTCGAAAAAGTCAAAAATGGGGATTTTCCCAAACTTTGCTTAAAGAGGCCAGAGGGGGGGGCTGGGTGAAAAAGGAGCAAAATCAAGCACAGTTGGGGCGTTTTGTGAAAATTGTGAAGGATTTTCCAAAGAGGGCAAAAATTGAAAAAAACGACAGGTCCGGTAGTGTCGAAAAAGTCAAAATGGGGATTTTCCCAAACCTTGCTAAAAGGGGCCAGGGGGGCGGACTGAGTCAGAAAGGAGCAAAATCAAGCACAGTTGGGGCGTTTAGGGAAAATTGTGAAGGATTTTCCAAACCGGGTAAAATTTGAAAAAAAAGACATGGCCGGTAGTGTCGAAAAAGTCAAAAATGGGGATTTTCCCAAACTTTGCTTAAAGAGGCCAGATGGGGGGGCTGGGTGAAAAAGGAGCAAAATCAAGCACAGTTGGGGCGTTTTGTGAAAATTGTGAAGGATTTTCCAAAGTGGGCAAAAATTGAAAAAAAAAACAGCCGGTAGTGTCGAAAAAGTCAAAATGGGGATTTTCACAAAATTTGCTTAAAGAGGCCAGAGGGGGGGGCTGAGTGAAAAACGAGCAAAATCAAGCACAGTTGGGGCGTTTTGTGAAAATTGTGAAGGATTTTCCAAACCGGGCAAAATTTGAAAAAAACGACAGGGCCGGTAGTGTCGAAAAAGTCAAAAATGGGGATTTTCCAAAACCTTGCTAAAAGGGGCCAGGGGGGCGGACTAAGTAAGAAAGGAGCAAAATCAAGCACAGTTGGGGCGTTTTGGGAAAATTGTGAAGGATTTTCCAAACCGGGCAAAATTTGAAAAAAACGACAGGGCCGGTAGTGTCGAAAAAGTCAAAAATGCGGATTTTCCCAAATCTTTGCTAAAAGGGGCCAGGGGGCGGGCTTATTGAAAAACGAGCAAAATCAAGCACAGTTGGGGCGTTTTGTGAAAATTGTGAAGGATTTTCCAAACGGGTAAAATTTGAAAAAAAGACAGGGCCGGTAGTGTCGAAAAAGTCAAAAATGGGGATTTTCCCAAACCTTGCTAAAAGGGGCCAGGGGGGCGGACTGAGTCAGAAAGGAGCAAAATCAAGCACAGTTGGGGCGTTTTGGGAAAATTGTGAAGGATTTTCCAAACCGGGCAAAATTTGAAAAAAACGACAGTGCCGGTAGTGTCGAAAAAGTCAAAAATGGGGATTTTCCCAAACCTTGCTAAAACGGGCCAGGGGGGCGGACTGAGTCAGAAAGGAGCAAAATCAAACACAGTTGGGGCGTTTTGTGAAAATTGTGAAGGATTTTCCATAGTGGGCAAAAATTGAAAAAAACGACAGGGCCGGTAGTGTCGAAAAAGTCAAAAATGGGGATTTTCCCAAACCTTGCTAAAAGGGGCCAGGGGGGCGGGCTGAGTCAGAAAGGAGCAAAATCAAGCACAGTTGGGGCGTTGTGTGAAAATTGTGAAGGATTTTCCAAAGTGGGCAAAAATTGAAAAAAACGACAGGTCCGGTAGTGTCGAAAAAGTCAAAAATGCGGATTTTCCCAAAATTTGCTTAAAGAGGCCAGAGGGGGGGGCTGAGTGAAAAACGAGCAAAATCAAGCACAGTTGGGGCGTTTTGTGAAAATTGTGAAGGATTTTCCAAACCGGGCAAAATTTGAAAAAAACGACAGGGCCGGTAGTGTCGAAAAAGTCAAAAATGGGGATTTTCCAAAACCTTGCTAAAAGGGGCCAGGGGGGCAAACTAAGTAAGAAAGGAGCAAAATCAAGCACAGTTGGGGCGTTTTGGGAAAATTGTGAAGGATTTTCCAAACCGGGCAAAATTTGAAAAAAACGACAGGGCCGGTAGTGTCGAAAAAGTCAAAAATGCGGATTTTCCCAAATCTTTGCTAAAAGGGGCCAGGGGGCGGGCTGATTGAAAAACGAGCAAAATCAAGCACAGTTGGGGCGTTTTGTGAAAATTGTGAAGGATTTTCCAAACCGGGTAAAATTTGAAAAAAAGACAGGGTAGTGTAGAAAAAGTCAAAAATGGGGATTTGCCCAAACCTTGCTAAAAGGGGCCAGGGGGGCGGACTGAGTCAGAAAGGAGCAAAATCAAGCACAGTTGGGGCGTTTTGGGAAAATTGTGAAGGATTTTCCAAACCGGGCAAAATTTGAAAAAAACGACAGTGCCGGTAGTGTCGAAAAAGTCAAAAATGGGGATTTTCCCAAACTTTGCTTAAAGAGGCCAGAGGGGGGGGCTGGGTGAAAAAGGAGCAAAATCAAGCACAGTTGGGGCGTTTTGTGAAAATTGTGAAGGATTTTCCAAAGTGGGCAAAAATTGAAAAAAACGACAGGGCCGGTAGTGTCGAAAAAGTCAAAAATGGGGATTTTCACAAACCTTGCTAAAAGGTGCCAGGGGGTGGACTGAGTCAGAAAGGAGCAAAATCAAGCACAGTTGGGGCGTTTTGAGAAAATTGTGAAGGATTTTCCAAAGTGGGCAAAATTTGAAAAAAACGACAGGTCCGGTAGTGTCGAAAAAGTCAAAAATTGGGATTTTCCCAAATTTTTGCTAAAAGGGGCCAGGGGGCGGGCTGATTGAAAAACGAGCAAAATCAAGCACAGTTGGGGCGTTTTGTGAAAATTGTGAAGGATTTTCCAAACCGGGCAAAATTTGAAAAAAAGACAGGGCCGGTAGTGTCGAAAAAGTCAAAAATGGGGATTTTCCCAAACCTTGCTAAAAGGTGCCAGGGGGCGGACTGAGTCAGAAAGGAGCAAAATCAAGCACAGTTGGGGCGTTTTGGGAAAATTGTGAAGGATTTTCCAACGTGGGCAAAAATTGAAAAAAACGACAGGACCGGTAGTGTCGAAAAAGTCAAAAATGCGGATTTTCCCAAACCTTGCTAAAAGGGGCCAGGGGGGGATACTGAGTCAGAAATGAGCAAAATCAAGCACAGTTGGGGCGTTTTGAGAAAATTGTGAAGGATTTTCCAAACCGGGCAAAATTTGAAAAAAAGACAGGGCCGGTAGTGTCGAAAAAGTCAAAAATGGGGATTTTCCCAAACCTTGCTAAAAGGTGCCAGGGGGCGGACTGAGTCAGAAAGGAGCAAAATCAAGCACAGTTGGGGCGTTTTGGGAAAATTGTGAAGGATTTTCCAACGTGGGCAAAAATTGAAAAAAACGACAGGACCGGTAGTGTCGAAAAAGTCAAAAATGGGGATTTTCCCAAACCTTGCTAAAAGGGGCCAGGGGGGCGGACTGCGTCAGAAATGAGCAAAATCAAGCACAGTTGGGGCGTTTTGAGAAAATTGTGAAGGATTTTCCAAACCGGGCAAAATTTGAAAAAAACGACAGGGCCGGTAGTGTCGAAAAAGTCAAAAATGGGGATTTTCCAAAACCTTGCTAAAAGGGGCCAGGGGGGCGGACTAAGTAAGAAAGGAGCAAAATCAAGCACAGTTGGGACGTTTTGGGAAAATTGTGAAGGATTTTCCAAACCGGGCAAAATTTGAAAAAAACGACAGAGTCGGTAGTGTCGAAAAAGTCAAAAATGCGGATTTTCCCAAATCTTTGCTAAAAGGGGCCAGGGGGCGGGCTTATTGAAAAACGAGCAAAATCAAGCACAGTTGGGGCGTTTTGTGAAAATTGTGAAGGATTTTCCAAACCGGGTAAAATTTGAAAAAAAGACAGGGCCGGTAGTGTCGAAAAAGTCAAAAATGGGGATTTTCACAAAATTTGCTTAACGAGGCCAGAGGGGGGGGCTGAGTGAAAAACGAGCAAAATCAAGCACAGTTGGGGCGTTTTGTGAAAATTGTGAAGGATTTTCCATAGTGGGCAAAAATTGAAAAAAACGACAGGGCCGGTAGTGTCGAAAAAGTCAAAAATGGGGATTTTCCCAAACCTTGCTAAAAGGGGCCAGGGGGGCGGGCTGAGTCAGAAAGGAGCAAAATCAAGCACAGTTGGGGCGTTGTGTGAAAATTGTGAAGGATTTTCCAAACCGGGCAAAAATTGAAAAAAACGACAGGTCCGGTAGTGTCGAAAAAGTCAAAAATGCGGATTTTCCCAAACCTTGCTAAAAGGGGCCAGGGGGGCGGACTGAGTCAGAAATGAGCAAAATCAAGCACAGTTGGGGCGTTTTGAGAAAATTGTGAAGGATTTTCCAAACCGGGCAAAATTTGAAAAAAACGACAGGGCCGGTAGTGTCGAAAAAGTCAAAAATGGGGATTTTCACAAAATTTGCTTAAAGAGGCCAGAGGGGGGGGCTGAGTGAAAAACGAGCAAAATCAAGCACAGTTGGGGCGTTTTGAGAAAATTGTGAAGGATTTTCCAAACCGGGCAAAATTTGAAAAAAACGACAGGGCCGGTAGTGTCGAAAAAGTCAAAAATGGGGATTTTCCAAAACCTTGCTAAAAGGGGCCAGGGGGGCGGACTAAGTAAGAAAGGAGCAAAATCAAGCACAGTTGGGGCGTTTTGGGAAAATTGTGAAGGATTTTCCAAACCGGGCAAAATTTGAAAAAAACGACAGGGCCGGTAGTGTCGAAAAAGTCAAAAATGCGGATTTTCCCAAATCTTTGCTAAAAGGGGCCAGGGGGCGGGCTTATTGAAAAACGAGAAAAATCAAGCACAGTTGGGGCGTTTTGTGAAAATTGTGAAGGATTTTCCAAACCGGGTAAAATTTGAAAAAAAAGACAGGGCCGGTAGTGTCGAAAAAGTCAAAAATGGGGATTTTCCAAAACCTTGCTAAAAGGGGCCAGGGGGGTGGACTAAGTAAGAAAGGAGCAAAATCAAGCACAGTTGGGGCGTTTTGGGAAAATTGTGAAGGATTTTCCAAACCGGGCAAAATTTGAAAAAAACGACAGGGCCGGTAGTGTCGAAAAAGTCAAAAATGGGGATTTTCCCAAACCTTGCTAAAAGGGGCCAAGGGTGCGGACTGAGTCAGAAAGGAGCAAAATCAAGCACAGTTGGGACGTTTTGGGAAAATTGTGAAGGATTTTCCAAACCGGGCAAAATTTGAAAAAAACGACAGAGTCGGTAGTGTCGAAAAAGTCAAAAATGCGGATTTTCCCAAATCTTTGCTAAAAGGGGCCAGGGGGCGGGCTTATTGAAAAACGAGCAAAATCAAGCACAGTTGGGGCGTTTTGTGAAAATTGTGAAGGATTTTCCAAACCGGGTAAAATTTGAAAAAAAGACAGGGCCGGTAGTGTCGAAAAAGTCAAAAATGGGGATTTTCACAAAATTTGCTTAAAGAGGCCAGAGGGGGGGGCTGAGTGAAAAACGAGCAAAATCAAGCACAGTTGGGGCGTTTTGTGAAAATTGTGAAGGATTTTCCATAGTGGGCAAAAATTGAAAAAAACGACAGGGCCGGTAGTGTCGAAAAAGTCAAAAATGGGGATTTTCCCAAACCTTGCTAAAAGGGGCCAGGGGTGCGGACTGAGTCAGAAAGGAGCAAAATCAAGCACAGTTGGGGCGTTTTGTGAAAATTGTGAAGGATTTTCCATAGTGGGCAAAAATTGAAAAAAACGACAGGGCCGGTAGTGTCGAAAAAGTCAAAAATGGGGATTTTCCAAAACCTTGCTAAAAGGGGCCAGGGGGGCGGACTAAGTAAGAAAGGAGCAAAATCAAGCACAGTTGGGGCGTTTTGGGAAAATTGTGAAGGATTTTCCAAAGTGGGCAAAATTTGAAAAAAACGACAGGTCCGGTAGTGTCGAAAAAGTCAAAAATGCGGATTTTCCCAAATCTTTGCTAAAAGGGGCCAGGGGCGGGCTTATTGAAAAACGAGCAAAATCAAGCACAGTTGGGGCGTTTTGTGAAAATTGTGAAGGATTTTCCAAACCGGGTAAAATTTGAAAAAAAGACAGGGCCGGTAGTGTCGAAAAAGTCAAAAATGGGGATTTTCACAAAATTTGCTTAAAGAGGCCAGAGGGGGGGGCTGAGTGAAAAACGAGCAAAATCAAGCACAGTTGGGGCGTTTTGTGAAAATTGTGAAGGATTTTCCATAGTGGGCAAAAATTGAAAAAAACGACAGGGCCGGTAGTGTCGAAAAAGTCAAAAATGGGGATTTTCCCAAACCTTGCTAAAAGGGGCCAGGGGTGCGGACTGAGTCAGAAAGGAGCAAAATCAAGCACAGTTGGGGCGTTTTGTGAAAATTGTGAAGGATTTTCCATAGTGGGCAAAAATTGAAAAAAACGACAGGGCCGGTAGTGTCGAAAAAGTCAAAAATGGGGATTTTCCAAAACCTTGCTAAAAGGGGCCAGGGGGGCGGACTAAGTAAGAAAGGAGCAAAATCAAGCACAGTTGGGGCGTTTTGGGAAAATTGTGAAGGATTTTCCAAAGTGGGCAAAATTTGAAAAAAACGACAGGTCCGGTAGTGTCGAAAAAGTCAAAAATGCGGATTTTCCCAAATCTTTGCTAAAAGGGGCCAGGGGCGGGCTTATTGAAAAACGAGCAAAATCAAGCACAGTTGGGGCGTTTTGTGAAAATTGTGAAGGATTTTCCAAACCGGGTAAAATTTGAAAAAAAAAGACAGGGCCGGTAGTGTCGAAAAAGTCAAAAATGGGGATTTTCCCAAACCTTGCTAAAAGGGGCCAGGGGGGCGGACTGAGTCAGAAAGGAGCAAAATCAAGCACAGTTGGGGCGTTTTGGGAAAATTGTGAAGGATTTTCCAACGTGGGCAAAAATTGAACAAAACGACAGGGCCGGTAGTGTCGAAAAAGTCAAAAATGCGGATTTTCCCAAACCTTGCTAAAAGGGGCCAGGGGGGCGGACTGAGTCAGAAATGAGCAAAATCAAGCACAGTTGGGGCGTTTTGAGAAAATTGTGAAGGATTTTCCAAACCGGGCATAAATTGAAAAAAAAGACAGGGCCGGTAGTGTCGAAAAAGTCAAAAATGGGGATTTTCCCAAATCCTTGCTAAAAGGGGCCAGGGGGGCGGGCTGAGTGAGAAAGGAGCAAAATCAAGCACAGTTGGGGCGTTGTGTGAAAATTGTGAAGGATTTTCCAAACCGGGCAAAATTTGAAAAAAACGACAGGGCCGGTAGTGTCGAAAAAGTCAAAAATGGGGATTTTCACAAAATTTGCTTAAAGAGGCCAGAGGGGGGGGGGGCTGCGTGAAAAACGAGCAAAATCAAGCACAGTTGGGGCGTTTTGAGAAAATTGTGAAGGATTTTCCAAACCGGGCATAAATTGAAAAAAAAGACAGGGCCGGTAGTGTCGAAAAAGTCAAAAATGGGGATTTTCCCAAATCCTTGCTAAAAGGGGCCAGGGGGGCGGGCTGAGTGAGAAAGGAGCAAAATCAAGCACAGTTGGGGCGTTGTGTGAAAATAGTGAAGGATTTTCCAAACCGGGCAAAATTTGAAAAAAACGACAGGGCCGGTAGTGTCGAAAAAGTCAAAAATGGGGATTTTCACAAAATTTGCTTAAAGAGGCCAGAGGGGGGGGGGCTGCGTGAAAAACGAGCAAAATCAAGCACAGTTGGGGCGTTTTGGGAAAATTGTGAAGGATTTTCCAAACCGGGTAAAATTTGAAAAAAAAGACAGGGCCGGTAGTGTCGAAAAAGTCAAAAATGGGGATTTTCCCAAACCTTGCTAAAAGGGGCCAGGGGGGCGGACTGAGTCAGAAAGGAGCAAAATCAAGCACAGTTGGGGTGTCGTGTGAAAATTGTGAAGGATTTTCCAAAGTGGGCAAAAATTGAAAAAAACGACAGGGCCGGTAGTGTCGAAAAAGTCAAAAATGCGGATTTTCCCAAACCTTGCTAAAAGGGGCCAGGGGGGTGGACTGAGTCAGAAATGAGCAAAATCAAGCACAGTTGGGGCGTTTTGAGAAAATTGTGAAGGATTTTCCAAACCGGGCAAAATTTGAAAAAAACGACAGGTCCGGTAGTGTCGAAAAAGTCAAAAATGGGGATTTTCCAAAACCTTGCTAAAAGGGGCCAGGGGGCGGACTAAGTAAGAAAGGAGCAAAATCAAGCACAGTTGGGGCATTTTGGGAAAATTGTGAAGGATTTTCCAAACCGGGCAAAATTTGAAAAAAACGACAGGGCCGGTAGTGTCGAAAAAGTCAAAAATGGGGATTTTCCCAAACCTTGCTAAAAGGGGCCAGGGGGGCGGACTGAGTCAGAAAGGAGCAAAATCAAGCACAGTTGGGGCGTTTTGGGAAAATTGTGAAGGATTTTCCAAAGTGGGCAAAATTTGAAAAAAACGACAGTGCCGGTAGTGTCGAAAAAGTCAAAAATGGGGATTTTCCCAAACTTTGCTTAAAGAGGCCAGAGGGGGGGGCTGGGTGAAAAAGGAGCAAAATCAAGCACAGTTGGGGCGTTTTGTGAAAATTGTGAAGGATTTTCCAAAGAGGGCAAAAATTGAAAAAAACGACAGGTCCGGTAGTGTCGAAAAAGTCAAAAATGGGGATTTTCCCAAACCTTGCTAAAAGGGGCCAGGGGGGCGGACTGAGTCAGAAAGGAGCAAAATCAAGCACAGTTGGGGCGTTTAGGGAAAATTGTGAAGGATTTTCCAAACCGGGTAAAATTTGAAAAAAAAGACATGGCCGGTAGTGTCGAAAAAGTCAAAAATGGGGATTTTCCCAAACTTTGCTTAAAGAGGCCAGATGGGGGGGCTGGGTGAAAAAGGAGCAAAATCAAGCACAGTTGGGGCGTTTTGTGAAAATTGTGAAGGATTTTCCAAAGTGGGCAAAAATTGAAAAAAAAAACAGGTCCGGTAGTGTCGAAAAAGTCAAAAATGGGGATTTTCACAAAATTTGCTTAAAGAGGCCAGAGGGGGGGGCTGAGTGAAAAACGAGCAAAATCAAGCACAGTTGGGGCGTTTTGTGAAAATTGTGAAGGATTTTCCAAACCGGGCAAAATTTGAAAAAAACGACAGGGCCGGTAGTGTCGAAAAAGTCAAAAATGGGGATTTTCCAAAACCTTGCTAAAAGGGGCCAGGGGGGCGGACTAAGTAAGAAAGGAGCAAAATCAAGCACAGTTGGGGCGTTTTGGGAAAATTGTGAAGGATTTTCCAAACCGGGCAAAATTTGAAAAAAACGACAGGGCCGGTAGTGTCGAAAAAGTCAAAAATGCGGATTTTCCCAAATCTTTGCTAAAAGGGGCCAGGGGGCGGGCTTATTGAAAAACGAGCAAAATCAAGCACAGTTGGGGCGTTTTGTGAAAATTGTGAAGGATTTTCCAAACCGGGTAAAATTTGAAAAAAAGACAGGGCCGGTAGTGTCGAAAAAGTCAAAAATGGGGATTTTCCCAAACCTTGCTAAAAGGGGCCAGGGGGGCGGACTGAGTCAGAAAGGAGCAAAATCAAGCACAGTTGGGGCGTTTTGGGAAAATTGTGAAGGATTTTCCAAACCGGGCAAAATTTGAAAAAAACGACAGTGCCGGTAGTGTCGAAAAAGTCAAAAATGGGGATTTTCCCAAACCTTGCTAAAACGGGCCAGGGGGGCGGACTGAGTCAGAAAGGAGCAAAATCAAACACAGTTGGGGCGTTTTGTGAAAATTGTGAAGGATTTTCCATAGTGGGCAAAAATTGAAAAAAACGACAGGGCCGGTAGTGTCGAAAAAGTCAAAAATGGGGATTTTCCCAAACCTTGCTAAAAGGGGCCAGGGGGGCGGGCTGAGTCAGAAAGGAGCAAAATCAAGCACAGTTGGGGCGTTGTGTGAAAATTGTGAAGGATTTTCCAAAGTGGGCAAAAATTGAAAAAAACGACAGGTCCGGTAGTGTCGAAAAAGTCAAAAATGCGGATTTTCCCAAAATTTGCTTAAAGAGGCCAGAGGGGGGGGCTGAGTGAAAAACGAGCAAAATCAAGCACAGTTGGGGCGTTTTGTGAAAATTGTGAAGGATTTTCCAAACCGGGCAAAATTTGAAAAAAACGACAGGGCCGGTAGTGTCGAAAAAGTCAAAAATGGGGATTTTCCAAAACCTTGCTAAAAGGGGCCAGGGGGGCAAACTAAGTAAGAAAGGAGCAAAATCAAGCACAGTTGGGGCGTTTTGGGAAAATTGTGAAGGATTTTCCAAACCGGGCAAAATTTGAAAAAAACGACAGGGCCGGTAGTGTCGAAAAAGTCAAAAATGCGGATTTTCCCAAATCTTTGCTAAAAGGGGCCAGGGGGCGGGCTGATTGAAAAACGAGCAAAATCAAGCACAGTTGGGGCGTTTTGTGAAAATTGTGAAGGATTTTCCAAACCGGGTAAAATTTGAAAAAAAGACAGGGTAGTGTAGAAAAAGTCAAAAATGGGGATTTGCCCAAACCTTGCTAAAAGGGGCCAGGGGGGCGGACTGAGTCAGAAAGGAGCAAAATCAAGCACAGTTGGGGCGTTTTGGGAAAATTGTGAAGGATTTTCCAAACCGGGCAAAATTTGAAAAAAACGACAGTGCCGGTAGTGTCGAAAAAGTCAAAAATGGGGATTTTCCCAAACTTTGCTTAAAGAGGCCAGAGGGGGGGGCTGGGTGAAAAAGGAGCAAAATCAAGCACAGTTGGGGCGTTTTGTGAAAATTGTGAAGGATTTTCCAAAGTGGGCAAAAATTGAAAAAAACGACAGGGCCGGTAGTGTCGAAAAAGTCAAAAATGGGGATTTTCACAAACCTTGCTAAAAGGTGCCAGGGGGTGGACTGAGTCAGAAAGGAGCAAAATCAAGCACAGTTGGGGCGTTTTGAGAAAATTGTGAAGGATTTTCCAAAGTGGGCAAAATTTGAAAAAAACGACAGGTCCGGTAGTGTCGAAAAAGTCAAAAATTGGGATTTTCCCAAATTTTTGCTAAAAGGGGCCAGGGGGCGGGCTGATTGAAAAACGAGCAAAATCAAGCACAGTTGGGGCGTTTTGTGAAAATTGTGAAGGATTTTCCAAACCGGGCAAAATTTGAAAAAAAGACAGGGCCGGTAGTGTCGAAAAAGTCAAAAATGGGGATTTTCCCAAACCTTGCTAAAAGGTGCCAGGGGGCGGACTGAGTCAGAAAGGAGCAAAATCAAGCACAGTTGGGGCGTTTTGGGAAAATTGTGAAGGATTTTCCAACGTGGGCAAAAATTGAAAAAAACGACAGGACCGGTAGTGTCGAAAAAGTCAAAAATGCGGATTTTCCCAAACCTTGCTAAAAGGGGCCAGGGGGGGATACTGAGTCAGAAATGAGCAAAATCAAGCACAGTTGGGGCGTTTTGAGAAAATTGTGAAGGATTTTCCAAACCGGGCAAAATTTGAAAAAAAGACAGGGCCGGTAGTGTCGAAAAAGTCAAAAATGGGGATTTTCCCAAACCTTGCTAAAAGGTGCCAGGGGGCGGACTGAGTCAGAAAGGAGCAAAATCAAGCACAGTTGGGGCGTTTTGGGAAAATTGTGAAGGATTTTCCAACGTGGGCAAAAATTGAAAAAAACGACAGGACCGGTAGTGTCGAAAAAGTCAAAAATGGGGATTTTCCCAAACCTTGCTAAAAGGGGCCAGGGGGGCGGACTGCGTCAGAAATGAGCAAAATCAAGCACAGTTGGGGCGTTTTGAGAAAATTGTGAAGGATTTTCCAAACCGGGCAAAATTTGAAAAAAACGACAGGGCCGGTAGTGTCGAAAAAGTCAAAAATGGGGATTTTCCAAAACCTTGCTAAAAGGGGCCAGGGGGGCGGACTAAGTAAGAAAGGAGCAAAATCAAGCACAGTTGGGACGTTTTGGGAAAATTGTGAAGGATTTTCCAAACCGGGCAAAATTTGAAAAAAACGACAGAGTCGGTAGTGTCGAAAAAGTCAAAAATGCGGATTTTCCCAAATCTTTGCCAAAAGGGGCCAGGGGGCGGGCTTATTGAAAAACGAGCAAAATCAAGCACAGTTGGGGCGTTTTGTGAAAATTGTGAAGGATTTTCCAAACCGGGTAAAATTTGAAAAAAACGACAGGGCCGGTATTGTCGAAAAAGTCAAAAATGCGGATTTTCCCAAATCTTTGCTAAAAGGGGCCAGGGGGCGGGCTGATTGAAAAACGAGCAAAATCAAGCACAGTTGGGGCGTTTTGTGAAAATTGTGAAGGATTTTCCAAACCGGGTAAAATTTGAAAAAAAGACAGGGCCGGTAGTGTCGAAAAAGTCAAAAATGGGGATTTTCACAAAATTTGCTTAAAGAGGCCAGAGGGGGGGGCTGAGTGAAAAACGAGCAAAATCAAGCACAGTTGGGCGTTTTGTGAAAATTGTGAAGGATTTTCCATAGTGGGCAAAAATTGAAAAAAACGACAGGGCCGGTAGTGTCGAAAAAGTCAAAAATGGGGATTTTCCCAAACCTTGCTAAAAGGGGCCAAGGGTGCGGACTGAGTCAGAAAGGAGCAAAATCAAGCACAGTTGGGGCGTTTTGTGAAAATTGTGAAGGATTTTCCATAGTGGGCAAAAATTGAAAAAAACGACAGGGCCGGTAGTGTCGAAAAAGTCAAAAATGGGGATTTTCCAAAACCTTGCTAAAAGGGGCCAGGGGGGCGGACTAAGTAAGAAAGGAGCAAAATCAAGCACAGTTGGGGCGTTTTGGGAAAATTGTGAAGGATTTTCCAAAGTGGGCAAAATTTGAAAAAAACGACAGGTCCGGTAGTGTCGAAAAAGTCAAAAATGCGGATTTTCCCAAATCTTTGCTAAAAGGGGCCAGGGGCGGGCTTATTGAAAAACGAGCAAAATCAAGCACAGTTGGGGCGTTGTGTGAAAATTGTGAAGGATTTTCCAAACCGGGTAAAATTTGAAAAAAAGACAGGGCCGGTAGTGTCGAAAAAGTCAAAAATGGGGATTTTCACAAAATTTGCTTAAAGAGGCCAGAGGGGGGGGCTGAGTGAAAAACGAGCAAAATCAAGCACAGTTGGGCGTTTTGTGAAAATTGTGAAGGATTTTCCATAGTGGGCAAAAATTGAAAAAAACGACAGGGCCGGTAGTGTCGAAAAAGTCAAAAATGGGGATTTTCCCAAACCTTGCTAAAAGGGGCCAAGGGTGCGGACTGAGTCAGAAAGGAGCAAAATCAAGCACAGTTGGGACGTTTTGGGAAAATTGTGAAGGATTTTCCAAACCGGGCAAAATTTGAAAAAAACGACAGAGTCGGTAGTGTCGAAAAAGTCAAAAATGCGGATTTTCCCAAATCTTTGCTAAAAGGGGCCAGGGGGCGGGCTTATTGAAAAACGAGCAAAATCAAGCACAGTTGGGGCGTTTTGTGAAAATTGTGAAGGATTTTCCAAACCGGGTAAAATTTGAAAAAAAGACAGGGCCGGTAGTGTCGAAAAAGTCAAAAATGGGGATTTTCACAAAATTTGCTTAAAGAGGCCAGAGGGGGGGGCTGAGTGAAAAACGAGCAAAATCATGCACAGTTGGGGCGTTTTGTGAAAATTGTGAAGGATTTTCCATAGTGGGCAAAAATTGAAAAAAACGACAGGGCCGGTAGTGTCGAAAAAGTCAAAAATGGGGATTTTCCCAAACCTTGCTAAAAGGGGCCAGGGGTGCGGACTGAGTCAGAAAGGAGCAAAATCAAGCACAGTTGGGGCGTTTTGTGAAAATTGTGAAGGATTTTCCATAGTGGGCAAAAATTGAAAAAAACGACAGGGCCGGTAGTGTCGAAAAAGTCAAAAATGGGGATTTTCCAAAACCTTGCTAAAAGGGGCCAGGGGGGCGGACTAAGTAAGAAAGGAGCAAAATCAAGCACAGTTGGGGCGTTTTGGGAAAATTGTGAAGGATTTTCCAAAGTGGGCAAAATTTGAAAAAAACGACAGGTCCGGTAGTGTCGAAAAAGTCAAAAATGCGGATTTTCCCAAATCTTTGCTAAAAGGGGCCAGGGGCGGGCTTATTGAAAAACGAGCAAAATCAAGCACAGTTGGGGCGTTTTGTGAAAATTGTGAAGGATTTTCCAAACCGGGTAAAATTTGAAAAAAAGACAGGGCCGGTAGTGTCGAAAAAGTCAAAAATGGGGATTTTCACAAAATTTGCTTAAAGAGGCCAGAGGGGGGGGCTGAGTGAAAAACGAGCAAAATCAAGCACAGTTGGGGCGTTTTGTGAAAATTGTGAAGGATTTTCCATAGTGGGCAAAAATTGAAAAAAACGACAGGGCCGGTAGTGTCGAAAAAGTCAAAAATGGGGATTTTCCCAAACCTTGCTAAAAGGGGCCAGGGGTGCGGACTGAGTCAGAAAGGAGCAAAATCAAGCACAGTTGGGGCGTTTTGTGAAAATTGTGAAGGATTTTCCATAGTGGGCAAAAATTGAAAAAAACGACAGGGCCGGTAGTGTCGAAAAAGTCAAAAATGGGGATTTTCCAAAACCTTGCTAAAAGGGGCCAGGGGGGCGGACTAAGTAAGAAAGGAGCAAAATCAAGCACAGTTGGGGCGTTTTGGGAAAATTGTGAAGGATTTTCCAAAGTGGGCAAAATTTGAAAAAAACGACAGGTCCGGTAGTGTCGAAAAAGTCAAAAATGCGGATTTTCCCAAATCTTTGCTAAAAGGGGCCAGGGGCGGGCTTATTGAAAAACGAGCAAAATCAAGCACAGTTGGGGCGTTTTGTGAAAATTGTGAAGGATTTTCCAAACCGGGTAAAATTTGAAAAAAAGACAGGGCCGGTAGTGTCGAAAAAGTCAAAAATGGGGATTTTCACAAAATTTGCTTAAAGAGGCCAGAGGGGGGGGCTGAGTGAAAAACGAGCAAAATCAAGCACAGTTGGGCGTTTTGTGAAAATTGTGAAGGATTTTCCATAGTGGGCAAAAATTGAAAAAAACGACAGGGCCGGTAGTGTCGAAAAAGTCAAAAATGGGGATTTTCCCAAACCTTGCTAAAAGGGGCCAAGGGTGCGGACTGAGTCAGAAAGGAGCAAAATCAAGCACAGTTGGGGCGTTTTGTGAAAATTGTGAAGGATTTTCCATAGTGGGCAAAAATTGAAAAAAACGACAGGGCCGGTAGTGTCGAAAAAGTCAAAAATGGGGATTTTCCAAAACCTTGCTAAAAGGGGCCAGGGGGGCGGACTAAGTAAGAAAGGAGCAAAATCAAGCACAGTTGGGGCGTTTTGGGAAAATTGTGAAGGATTTTCCAAAGTGGGCAAAATTTGAAAAAAACGACAGGTCCGGTAGTGTCGAAAAAGTCAAAAATGCGGATTTTCCCAAATCTTTGCTAAAAGGGGCCAGGGGCGGGCTTATTGAAAAACGAGCAAAATCAAGCACAGTTGGGGCGTTGTGTGAAAATTGTGAAGGATTTTCCAAACCGGGTAAAATTTGAAAAAAAGACAGGGCCGGTAGTGTCGAAAAAGTCAAAAATGGGGATTTTCACAAAATTTGCTTAAAGAGGCCAGAGGGGGGGGCTGAGTGAAAAACGAGCAAAATCAAGCACAGTTGGGCGTTTTGTGAAAATTGTGAAGGATTTTCCATAGTGGGCAAAAATTGAAAAAAACGACAGGGCCGGTAGTGTCGAAAAAGTCAAAAATGGGGATTTTCCAAAACCTTGCTAAAAGGGGCCAAGGGTGCGGACTGAGTCAGAAAGGAGCAAAATCAAGCACAGTTGGGACGTTTTGGGAAAATTGTGAAGGATTATCCAAACCGGGCAAAATTTGAAAAAAACGACAGAGTCGGTAGTGTCGAAAAAGTCAAAAATGCGGATTTTCCCAAATCTTTGCTAAAAGGGGCCAGGGGGCGGGCTTATTGAAAAACGAGCAAAATCAAGCACAGTTGGGGCGTTTTGTGAAAATTGTGAAGGATTTTCCAAACCGGGTAAAATTTGAAAAAAAGACAGGGCCGGTAGTGTCGAAAAAGTCAAAAATGGGGATTTTCACAAAATTTGCTTAAAGAGGCCAGAGGGGGGGGCTGAGTGAAAAACGAGCAAAATCAAGCACAGTTGGGGCGTTTTGTGAAAATTGTGAAGGATTTTCCATAGTGGGCAAAAATTGAAAAAAACGACAGGGCCGGTAGTGTCGAAAAAGTCAAAAATGGGGATTTTCCCAAACCTTGCTAAAAGGGGCCAGGGGTGCGGACTGAGTCAGAAAGGAGCAAAATCAAGCACAGTTGGGGCGTTTTGTGAAAATTGTGAAGGATTTTCCATAGTGGGCAAAAATTGAAAAAAACGACAGGGCCGGTAGTGTCGAAAAAGTCAAAAATGGGGATTTTCCAAAACCTTGCTAAAAGGGGCCAGGGGGGCGGACTAAGTAAGAAAGGAGCAAAATCAAGCACAGTTGGGGCGTTTTGGGAAAATTGTGAAGGATTTTCCAAAGTGGGCAAAATTTGAAAAAAACGACAGGTCCGGTAGTGTCGAAAAAGTCAAAAATGCGGATTTTCCCAAATCTTTGCTAAAAGGGGCCAGGGGCGGGCTTATTGAAAAACGAGCAAAATCAAGCACAGTTGGGGCGTTTTGTGAAAATTGTGAAGGATTTTCCAAACCGGGTAAAATTTGAAAAAAAGACAGGGCCGGTAGTGTCGAAAAAGTCAAAAATGGGGATTTTCACAAAATTTGCTTAAAGAGGCCAGAGGGGGGGGCTGAGTGAAAAACGAGCAAAATCAAGCACAGTTGGGGCGTTTTGTGAAAATTGTGAAGGATTTTCCATAGTGGGCAAAAATTGAAAAAAACGACAGGGCCGGTAGTGTCGAAAAAGTCAAAAATGGGGATTTTCCCAAACCTTGCTAAAAGGGGCCAGGGGTGCGGACTGAGTCAGAAAGGAGCAAAATCAAGCACAGTTGGGGCGTTTTGTGAAAATTGTGAAGGATTTTCCATAGTGGGCAAAAATTGAAAAAAACGACAGGGCCGGTAGTGTCGAAAAAGTCAAAAATGGGGATTTTCCAAAACCTTGCTAAAAGGGGCCAGGGGGGCGGACTAAGTAAGAAAGGAGCAAAATCAAGCACAGTTGGGGCGTTTTGGGAAAATTGTGAAGGATTTTCCAAAGTGGGCAAAATTTGAAAAAAACGACAGGTCCGGTAGTGTCGAAAAAGTCAAAAATGCGGATTTTCCCAAATCTTTGCTAAAAGGGGCCAGGGGCGGGCTTATTGAAAAACGAGCAAAATCAAGCACAGTTGGGGCGTTTTGTGAAAATTGTGAAGGATTTTCCAAACCGGGTAAAATTTGAAAAAAAGACAGGGCCGGTAGTGTCGAAAAAGTCAAAAATGGGGATTTTCACAAAATTTGCTTAAAGAGGCCAGAGGGGGGGGCTGAGTGAAAAACGAGCAAAATCAAGCACAGTTGGGGCGTTTTGTGAAAATTGTGAAGGATTTTCCATAGTGGGCAAAAATTGAAAAAAACGACAGGGCCGGTAGTGTCGAAAAAGTCAAAAATGGGGATTTTCCCAAACCTTGCTAAAAGGGGCCAGGGGTGCGGACTGAGTCAGAAAGGAGCAAAATCAAGCACAGTTGGGGCGTTTTGTGAAAATTGTGAAGGATTTTCCATAGTGGGCAAAAATTGAAAAAAACGACAGGGCCGGTAGTGTCGAAAAAGTCAAAAATGGGGATTTTCCAAAACCTTGCTAAAAGGGGCCAGGGGGGCGGACTAAGTAAGAAAGGAGCAAAATCAAGCACAGTTGGGGCGTTTTGGGAAAATTGTGAAGGATTTTCCAAAGTGGGCAAAATTTGAAAAAAACGACAGGTCCGGTAGTGTCGAAAAAGTCAAAAATGCGGATTTTCCCAAATCTTTGCTAAAAGGGGCCAGGGGCGGGCTTATTGAAAAACGAGCAAAATCAAGCACAGTTGGGGCGTTGTGTGAAAATTGTGAAGGATTTTCCAAACCGGGTAAAATTTGAAAAAAAGACAGGGCCGGTAGTGTCGAAAAAGTCAAAAATGGGGATTTTCACAAAATTTGCTTAAAGAGGCCAGAGGGGGGGGCTGAGTGAAAAACGAGCAAAATCAAGCACAGTTGGGCGTTTTGTGAAAATTGTGAAGGATTTTCCATAGTGGGCAAAAATTGAAAAAAACGACAGGGCCGGTAGTGTCGAAAAAGTCAAAAATGGGGATTTTCCCAAACCTTGCTAAAAGGGGCCAAGGGTGCGGACTGAGTCAGAAAGGAGCAAAATCAAGCACAGTTGGGACGTTTTGGGAAAATTGTGAAGGATTTTCCAAACCGGGCAAAATTTGAAAAAAACGACAGAGTCGGTAGTGTCGAAAAAGTCAAAAATGCGGATTTTCCCAAATCTTTGCTAAAAGGGGCCAGGGGGCGGGCTTATTGAAAAACGAGCAAAATCAAGCACAGTTGGGGCGTTTTGTGAAAATTGTGAAGGATTTTCCAAACCGGGTAAAATTTGAAAAAAAGACAGGGCCGGTAGTGTCGAAAAAGTCAAAAATGGGGATTTTCACAAAATTTGCTTAAAGAGGCCAGAGGGGGGGGCTGAGTGAAAAACGAGCAAAATCAAGCACAGTTGGGGCGTTTTGTGAAAATTGTGAAGGATTTTCCATAGTGGGCAAAAATTGAAAAAAACGACAGGGCCGGTAGTGTCGAAAAAGTCAAAAATGGGGATTTTCCCAAACCTTGCTAAAAGGGGCCAGGGGTGCGGACTGAGTCAGAAAGGAGCAAAATCAAGCACAGTTGGGGCGTTTTGTGAAAATTGTGAAGGATTTTCCATAGTGGGCAAAAATTGAAAAAAACGACAGGGCCGGTAGTGTCGAAAAAGTCAAAAATGGGGATTTTCACAAAATTTGCTTAAAGAGGCCAGAGGGGGGGGCTGAGTGAAAAACGAGCAAAATCAAGCACAGTTGGGGCGTTTTGTGAAAATTGTGAAGGATTTTCCATAGTGGGCAAAAATTGAAAAAAACGACAGGGCCGGTAGTGTCGAAAAAGTCAAAAATGGGGATTTTCCCAAACCTTGCTAAAAGGGGCCAGGGGTGCGGACTGAGTCAGAAAGGAGCAAAATCAAGCACAGTTGGGGCGTTTTGTGAAAATTGTGAAGGATTTTCCATAGTGGGCAAAAATTGAAAAAAACGACAGGTCCGGTAGTGTCGAAAAAGTCAAAAATGGGGATTTTCCAAAACCTTGCTAAAAGGGGCCAGGGGGGCGGACTAAGTAAGAAAGGAGCAAAATCAAGCACAGTTGGGGCGTTTTGGGAAAATTGTGAAGGATTTTCCAAAGTGGGCAAAATTTGAAAAAAACGACAGGTCCGGTAGTGTCGAAAAAGTCAAAAATGCGGATTTTCCCAAATCTTTGCTAAAAGGGGCCAGGGGCGGGCTTATTGAAAAACGAGCAAAATCAAGCACAGTTGGGGCGTTTTGTGAAAATTGTGAAGGATTTTCCAAACCGGGTAAAATTTGAAAAAAAGACAGGGCCGGTAGTGTCGAAAAAGTCAAAAATGGGGATTTTCACAAAATTTGCTTAAAGAGGCCAGAGGGGGGGGCTGAGTGAAAAACGAGCAAAATCAAGCACAGTTGGGCGTTTTGTGAAAATTGTGAAGGATTTTCCATAGTGGGCAAAAATTGAAAAAAACGACAGGGCCGGTAGTGTCGAAAAAGTCAAAAATGGGGATTTTCCCAAACCTTGCTAAAAGGGGCCAAGGGTGCGGACTGAGTCAGAAAGGAGCAAAATCAAGCACAGTTGGGGCGTTTTGTGAAAATTGTGAAGGATTTTCCATAGTGGGCAAAAATTGAAAAAAACGACAGGGCCGGGTAGTGTCGAAAAAGTCAAAAATGGGGATTTTCCAAAACCTTGCTAAAAGGGGCCAGGGGGGCGGACTAAGTAAGAAAGGAGCAAAATCAAGCACAGTTGGGGCGTTTTGGGAAAATTGTGAAGGATTTTCCAAAGTGGGCAAAATTTGAAAAAAACGACAGGTCCGGTAGTGTCGAAAAAGTCAAAAATGCGGATTTTCCCAAATCTTTGCTAAAAGGGGCCAGGGGCGGGCTTATTGAAAAACGAGCAAAATCAAGCACAGTTGGGGCGTTGTGTGAAAATTGTGAAGGATTTTCCAAACCGGGTAAAATTTGAAAAAAAGACAGGGCCGGTAGTGTCGAAAAAGTCAAAAATGGGGATTTTCACAAAATTTGCTTAAAGAGGCCAGAGGGGGGGGCTGAGTGAAAAACGAGCAAAATCAAGCACAGTTGGGCGTTTTGTGAAAATTGTGAAGGATTTTCCATAGTGGGCAAAAATTGAAAAAAACGACAGGGCCGGTAGTGTCGAAAAAGTCAAAAATGGGGATTTTCCCAAACCTTGCTAAAAGGGGCCAAGGGTGCGGACTGAGTCAGAAAGGAGCAAAATCAAGCACAGTTGGGACGTTTTGGGAAAATTGTGAAGGATTTTCCAAACCGGGCAAAATTTGAAAAAAACGACAGAGTCGGTAGTGTCGAAAAAGTCAAAAATGCGGATTTTCCCAAATCTCTGCTAAAAGGGGCCAGGGGGCGGGCTTATTGAAAAACGAGCAAAATCAAGCACAGTTGGGGCGTTTTGTGAAAATTGTGAAGGATTTTCCAAACCGGGTAAAATTTGAAAAAAAGACAGGGCCGGTAGTGTCGAAAAAGTCAAAAATGGGGATTTTCACAAAATTTGCTTAAAGAGGCCAGAGGGGGGGGCTGAGTGAAAAACGAGCAAAATCAAGCACAGTTGGGGCGTTTTGTGAAAATTGTGAAGGATTTTCCATAGTGGGCAAAAATTGAAAAAAACGACAGGGCCGGTAGTGTCGAAAAAGTCAAAAATGGGGATTTTCCCAAACCTTGCTAAAAGGGGCCAGGGGTGCGGACTGAGTCAGAAAGGAGCAAAATCAAGCACAGTTGGGGCGTTTTGTGAAAATTGTGAAGGATTTTCCATAGTGGGCAAAAATTGAAAAAAACGACAGGGCCGGTAGTGTCGAAAAAGTCAAAAATGGGGATTTTCCAAAACCTTGCTAAAAGGGGCCAGGGGGGCGGACTAAGTAAGAAAGGAGCAAAATCAAGCACAGTTGGGGCGTTTTGGGAAAATTGTGAAGGATTTTCCAAAGTGGGCAAAATTTGAAAAAAACGACAGGTCCGGTAGTGTCGAAAAAGTCAAAAATGCGGATTTTCCCAAATCTTTGCTAAAAGGGGCCAGGGGCGGGCTTATTGAAAAACGAGCAAAATCAAGCACAGTTGGGGCGTTTTGTGAAAATTGTGAAGGATTTTCCAAACCGGGTAAAATTTGAAAAAAAGACAGGGCCGGTAGTGTCGAAAAAGTCAAAAATGGGGATTTTCACAAAATTTGCTTAAAGAGGCCAGAGGGGGGGGCTGAGTGAAAAACGAGCAAAATCAAGCACAGTTGGGGCGTTTTGTGAAAATTGTGAAGGATTTTCCATAGTGGGCAAAAATTGAAAAAAACGACAGGGCCGGTAGTGTCGAAAAAGTCAAAAATGGGGATTTTCCCAAACCTTGCTAAAAGGGGCCAGGGGTGCGGACTGAGTCAGAAAGGAGCAAAATCAAGCACAGTTGGGGCGTTTTGTGAAAATTGTGAAGGATTTTCCATAGTGGGCAAAAATTGAAAAAAACGACAGGGCCGGTAGTGTCGAAAAAGTCAAAAATGGGGATTTTCCAAAACCTTGCTAAAAGGGGCCAGGGGGGCGGACTAAGTAAGAAAGGAGCAAAATCAAGCACAGTTGGGGCGTTTTGGGAAAATTGTGAAGGATTTTCCAAAGTGGGCAAAATTTGAAAAAAACGACAGGTCCGGTAGTGTCGAAAAAGTCAAAAATGCGGATTTTCCCAAATCTTTGCTAAAAGGGGCCAGGGGCGGGCTTATTGAAAAACGAGCAAAATCAAGCACAGTTGGGGCGTTTTGTGAAAATTGTGAAGGATTTTCCAAACCGGGTAAAATTTGAAAAAAAGACAGGGCCGGTAGTGTCGAAAAAGTCAAAAATGGGGATTTTCACAAAATTTGCTTAAAGAGGCCAGAGGGGGGGGCTGAGTGAAAAACGAGCAAAATCAAGCACAGTTGGGCGTTTTGTGAAAATTGTGAAGGATTTTCCATAGTGGGCAAAAATTGAAAAAAACGACAGGGCCGGTAGTGTCGAAAAAGTCAAAAATGGGGATTTTCCCAAACCTTGCTAAAAGGGGCCAAGGGTGCGGACTGAGTCAGAAAGGAGCAAAATCAAGCACAGTTGGGGCGTTTTGTGAAAATTGTGAAGGATTTTCCATAGTGGGCAAAAATTGAAAAAAACGACAGGGCCGGTAGTGTCGAAAAAGTCAAAAATGGGGATTTTCCAAAACCTTGCTAAAAGGGGCCAGGGGGGCGGACTAAGTAAGAAAGGAGCAAAATCAAGCACAGTTGGGGCGTTTTGGGAAAATTGTGAAGGATTTTCCAAACCGGGCAAAATTTGAAAAAAACGACAGGGCCGGTAGTGTCGAAAAAGTCAAAAATGCGGATTTTCCCAAATCTTTGCTAAAAGGGGCCAGGGGGCGGGCTTATTGAAAAACGAGCAAAATCAAGCACAGTTGGGGCGTTTTGTGAAAATTGTGAAGGATTTTCCAAACCGGGTAAAATTTGAAAAAAAGACAGGGCCGGTAGTGTCGAAAAAGTCAAAAATGGGGATTTTCACAAAATTTGCTTAAAGAGGCCAGAGGGGGGGGCTGAGTGAAAAACGAGCAAAATCAAGCACAGTTGGGGCGTTTTGTGAAAATTGTGAAGGATTTTCCATAGTGGGCAAAAATTGAAAAAAACGACAGGGCCGGTAGTGTCGAAAAAGTCAAAAATGGGGATTTTCCCAAACCTTGCTAAAAGGGGCCAGGGGGGCGGGCTGAGTCAGAAAGGAGCAAAATCAAGCACAGTTGGGGCGTTGTGTGAAAATTGTGAAGGATTTTCCAAACCGGGCAAAAATTGAAAAAAACGACAGGTCCGGTAGTGTCGAAAAAGTCAAAAATGCGGATTTTCCCAAACCTTGCTAAAAGGGGCCAGGGGGGCGGACTGAGTCAGAAATGAGCAAAATCAAGCACAGTTGGGGCGTTTTGAGAAAATTGTGAAGGATTTTCCAAACCGGGCAAAATTTGAAAAAAACGACAGGGCCGGTAGTGTCGAAAAAGTCAAAAATGCGGATTTTCCCAAACCTTGCTAAAAGGGGCCAGGGGGGCGGACTGAGTCAGAAATGTGCAAAATCAAGCACAGTTGGGGCGTTTTGAGAAAATATTGAAGGATTTTCCAAACCGGGCAAAATTTGAAAAAAAGACAGGGCCGGTAGTGTCGAAAAAGTCAAAAATGGGGATTTTCACAAAATTTGCTTAAAGAGGCCAGAGGGGGGGGGGCTGAGTGAAAAACGAGCAAAATCAAGCACAGTTGGGGCGTTTTGGGAAAATTGTGAAGGATTTTCCAAACCGGGCAAAATTTGAAAAAAACGACAGGGCCGGTAGTGTCGAAAAAGTCAAAAATGCGGATTTTCCCAAATCTTTGCTAAAAGGGGCCAGGGGGCGGGCTTATTGAAAAAAGAGCAAAATCAAGCACAGTTGGGGCGTTTTGTGAAAATTGTGAAGGATTTTCCAAACCGGGTAAAATTTGAAAAAAAGACAGGGCCGGTAGTGTCGAAAAAGTCAAAAATGGGGATTTTCACAAAATTTGCTTAAAGAGGCCAGAGGGGGGGGCTGAGTGAAAAACGAGCAAAATCAAGCACAGTTGGGGCGTTTTGTGAAAATTGTGAAGGATTTTCCATAGTGGGCAAAAATTGAAAAAAACGACAGGGCCGGTAGTGTCGAAAAAGTCAAAAATGGGGATTTTCCCAAACCTTGCTAAAAGGGGCCAGGGTGCGGACTGAGTCAAAAAGGAGCAAAATCAAGCACAGTTGGGGCGTTTTGTGAAAATTGTGAAGGATTTTCCATAGTGGGCAAAAATTGAAAAAAACGACAGGGCCGGTAGTGTCGAAAAAGTCAAAAATGGGGATTTTCCAAAACCTTGCTAAAAGGGGCCAGGGGGGCGGACTAAGTAAGAAAGGAGCAAAATCAAGCACAGTTGGGGCGTTTTGGGAAAATTGTGAAGGATTTTCCAAACCGGGCAAAATTTGAAAAAAACGACAGGGCCGGTAGTGTCGAAAAAGTCAAAAATGCGGATTTTCCCAAATCTTTGCTAAAAGGGGCCAGGGGGCGGGCTTATTGAAAAACGAGCAAAATCAAGCACAGTTGGGGCGTTTTGTGAAAATTGTGAAGGATTTTCCAAACCGGGTAAAATTTGAAAAAAAGACAGGGCCGGTAGTGTCGAAAAAGTCAAAAATGGGGATTTTCACAAAATTTGCTTAAAGAGGCCAGAGGGGGGGGCTGAGTGAAAAACGAGCAAAATCAAGCACAGTTGGGGCGTTTTGTGAAAATTGTGAAGGATTTTCCATAGTGGGCAAAAATTGAAAAAAACGACAGGGCCGGTAGTGTCGAAAAAGTCAAAAATGGGGATTTTCCCAAACCTTGCTAAAAGGGGCCAGGGGGGCGGGCTGAGTCAGAAAGGAGCAAAATCAAGCACAGTTGGGGCGTTGTGTGAAAATTGTGAAGGATTTTCCAAACCGGGCAAAAATTGAAAAAAACGACAGGTCCGGTAGTGTCGAAAAAGTCAAAAATGCGGATTTTCCCAAACCTTGCTAAAAGGGGCCAGGGGGGCGGACTGAGTCAGAAATGAGCAAAATCAAGCACAGTTGGGGCGTTTTGAGAAAATTGTGAAGGATTTTCCAAACCGGGCAAAATTTGAAAAAAACGACAAGGCCGGTAGTGTCGAAAAAGTCAAAAATGGGGATTTTCCAAAACCTTGCTAAAAGGGGCCAGGGGGGCGGACTAAGTAAGAAAGGAGCAAAATCAAGCACAGTTGGGGCGTTTTGGGAAAATTGTGAAGGATTTTCCAAACCGGGCAAAATTTGAAAAAAAACGACAGGGCCGGTAGTGTCGAAAAAGTCAAAAATGCGGATTTTCCCAAACCTTGCTAAAAGGGGCCAGGGGGGCGGACTGAGTCAGAAATGTGCAAAATCAAGCACAGTTGGGGCGTCTTGAGAAAATATTGAAGGATTTTCCAAACCGGGCAAAATTTGAAAAAAAGACAGGGCCGGTAGTGTCGAAAAAGTCAAAAATGGGGATTTTCACAAAATTTGCTTAAAGAGGCCAGAGGGGGGGGGGCTGAGTGAAAAACGAGCAAAATCAAGCACAGTTGGGGCGTTTTGTGAAAATTGTGAAGGATTTTCCATAGTGGGCAAAAATTGAAAAAAACGACAGGGCCGGTAGTGTCGAAAAAGTCAAAAATGGGGATTTTCCCAAACCTTGCTGAAAGGGGCCAGGGGGGCGGGCTGAGTCAGAAAGGAGCAAAATCAAGCACAGTTGGGGCGTTGTGTGAAAATTGTGAAGGATTTTCCAAAGTGGGCAAAAATTGAAAAAAACGACAGGTCCGGTAGTGTCGAAAAAGTCAAAAATGCGGATTTTCCCAAACCTTGCTAAAAGGGGCCAGGGGGGCGGACTGAGTCAGAAATGAGCAAAATCAAGCACAGTTGGGGCGTTTTGAGAAAATTGTGAAGGATTTTCCAAACCGGGCAAAATTTGAAAAAAACGAGAGGGCCGGTAGTGTCGAAAAAGTCAAAAATGGGGATTTTCCAAAACCTTTCTAAAAGGGGCCAGGGGGGCGGACTAAGTAAGAAAGGAGCAAAATCAAGCACAGTTGGGGCGTTTTGGGAAAATTGTGAAGGATTTTCCAAACCGGGCAAAATTTGAAAAAAACGACAGGGCCGGTAGTGTCGAAAAAGTCAAAAATGCGGATTTTCCCAAATCTTTGCTAAAAGGGGCCAGGGGGCGGGCTTATTGAAAAACGAGCAAAATCAAGCACAGTTGGGGCGTTTTGAGAAAATTGTGAAGGATTTTCCAAACCGGGCAAAATTTGAAAAAAACGACAGGTCCAGTAGTGTCGAAAAAGTCAAAAATGGGGATTTTCCAAAACCTTGCTAAAAGGGGCCAGGGGGGCGGACTAAGTAAGAAAGGAGCAAAATCAAGCACAGTTGGGGCGTTTTGGGAAAATTGTGAAGGATTTTCCATAGTGGGCAAAAATTGAAAAAAACGACAGGGCCGGTAGTGTCGAAAAAGTCAAAAATGGGGATTTTCCCAAACCTTGCTAAAAGGGGCCAGGGGGGGATACTGAGTCAGAAATGAGCAAAATCAAGCACAGTTGGGGCGTTTTGAGAAAATTGTGAAGGATTTTCCAAACCGGGCAAAATTTGAAAAAAAGACAGGGCCGGTAGTGTCGAAAAAGTCAAAAATGGGGATTTTCCCAAACCTTGCTAAAAGGTGCCAGGGGGCGGACTGAGTCAGAAAGGAGCAAAATCATGCACAGTTGGGGCGTTTTGGGAAAATTGTGAAGGATTTTCCAACGTGGGCAAAAATTGAAAAAAACGACAGGACCGGTAGTGTCGAAAAAGTCAAAAATGCGGATTTTCCCAAACCTTGCTAAAAGGGGCCAGGGGGGCGGACTGAGTCAGAAATGAGCAAAATCAAGCACAGTTGGGGCGTTTTGAGAAAATTGAGAAGGATTTTCCAAACCGGGCATAAATTGAAAAAAAAGACAGGGCCGGTAGTGTCGAAAAAGTCAAAAATGGGGATTTTCCCAAATCCTTGCTAAAAGGGGCCAGGGGGGCGGGCTGAGTGAGAAAGGAGCAAAATCAAGCACAGTTGGGGCGTTGTGTGAAAATTGTGAAGGATTTTCCAAACCGGGCAAAATTTGAAAAAAACGACAGGGCCGTTAGTGTCGAAAAAGTCAAAAATGGGGATTTTCACAAAATTTGCTTAAAGAGGCCAGAGGGGGGGGGGGCTGCGTGAAAAACAAGCAAAATCAAGCACAGTTGGGGCGTTTTGGGAAAATTGTGAAGGATTTTCCAAACCGGGTAAAATTTGAAAAGAAAGACAGGGCCGGTAGTGTCGAAAAAGTCAAAAATGGGGATTTTCCCAAACCTTGCTAAAAGGGGCCAGGGGGGCGGACTGAGTCAGAAAGGAGCAAAATCAAGCACAGTTGGGGTGTTGTGTGAAAATTGTGAAGGATCTTCCAAAGTGGGCAAAAATTGAAAGAAACGACAGGGCCGGTAGTGTCGAAAAAGTCAAAAATTTGGATTTTCCCAAACCTTGCTAAAAGGGGCCAGGGGCGCGGACTGAGTCAGAAAGGAGCAAAATCAAGCACAGTTGGGGCGTTTTGGGAAAATTGTGAAGGATTTTCCAAACCGGGTAAAATTTGAAAAAAAAGACAGGGCCGGTAGTGTCGAAAAAGTCAAAAATGGGGATTTTCCCAAACCTTGCTAAAAGTGGCCAGGGGGGCGGACTGAGTCAGAAAGGAGCAAAATCAAGCACAGTTGGGGCGTTGTGTGAAAATTGTGAAGGATTTTCCAAAGTGGGCAAAATTTGAAAAAAACGACAGGGCCGGTAGTGTCGAAAAAGTCAATAATGCGGATTTTCCCAAACCTTGCTAAAAGGGGCCAGGGGGGCGGACTCAGTCAGAAATGAGCAAAATCAAGCACAGTTGGGGCGTTTCGAAAAAATTGTGAAGGATTTTCCAAACCGGGCAAAATTTGAAAAAAACGACAGAGTCGGTAGTGTCGAAAAAGTCAAAAATGCGGATTTTCCCAAATCTTTGCTAAAAGGGGCCAGGGGGCGGGCTTATTGAAAAACGAGCAAAATCAAGCACAGTTGGGGCGTTTTGTGAAAATTGTGAAGGATTTTCCAAACCGGGTAAAATTTGAAAAAAAGACAGGGCCGGTAGTGTCGAAAAAGTCAAAAATGCGGATTTTCCCAAATCTTTGCTAAAAGGGGCCAGGGGGCGGGCTTATTGAAAAACGAGCAAAATCAAGCACAGTTGGGGCGTTTTGTGAAAATTGTGAAGGATTTTCCAAACCGGGTAAAATTTGAAAAAAAGACAGGGCCGGTAGTGTCGAAAAAGTCAAAAATGGGGATTTTCCCAAACCTTGCTAAAAGGGGCCAGGGGGGCGGACTGAGTCAGAAAGGAGCAAAATCAAGCACAGTTGGGGCGTTTTGGGAAAATTGTGAAGGATTTTCCAAACCGGGTAAAATTTGAAAAAAAAGACAGGGCCGGTAGTGTCGAAAAAGTCAAAAATGGGGATTTTCCCAAACCTTGCTAAAAGTGGCCAGGGGGGCGGACTGAGTCAGAAAGGAGTAAAATCAAGCACAGTTGGGGCGTTGTGTGAAAATTGTGAAGGATTTTCCAAAGTGGGCAAAATTTGAAAGAAACGACAGGGCCGGTAGTGTCGAAAAAGTCAAAAATGCGGATTTTCCCAAACCTTGCTAAAAGGGGCCAGGGGGGCGGACTCAGTCAGAAATGAGCAAAATCAAGCACAGTTGGGGCGTTTCGAAAAAATTGTGAAGGATTTTCCAAACCGGGCAAAATTTGAAAAAAACGACAGGGCCGGTAGTGTCGAAAAAGTCAAAAATGGGGATTTTCCAAAACCTTGCTAAAAGGGGCCAGGGGGGCGGACTAAGTAAGAAAGGAGCAAAATCAAGCACAGTTGGGGCGTTTTGGGAAAATTGTGAAGGATTTTCCAAACCGGGCAAAATTTGAAAAAAACGACAGAGTCGGTAGTGTCGAAAAAGTCAAAAATGCGGATTTTCCCAAATCTTTGCTAAAAGGGGCCAGGGGGCGGGCTTATTGAAAAACGAGCAAAATCAAGCACAGTTGGGGCGTTTTGTGAAAATTGTGAAGGATTTTCCAAACCGGGTAAAATTTGAAAAAAAGACAGGGCCGGTAGTGTCGAAAAAGTCAAAAATGGGGATTTTCACAAAATTTGCTTAAAGAGGCCAGAGGGGGGGGCTGAGTGAAAAACGAGCAAAATCAAGCACAGTTGGGGCGTTTTGTGAAAATTGTGAAGGATTTTCCATAGTGGGCAAAAATTGAAAAAAACGACAGGGCCGGTAGTGTCGAAAAAGTCAAAAATGGGGATTTTCCCAAACCTTGCTAAAAGGGGCCAGGGGGGCGGGCTGAGTCAGAAAGGAGCAAAATCAAGCACAGTTGGGGCGTTGTGTGAAAATTGTGAAGGATTTTCCAAACCGGGCAAAATTTGAAAAAAACGACAGGGCCGGTAGTGTCGAAAAAGTCAAAAATGCGGATTTTCCCAAACCTTGCTAAAAGGGGCCAGGGTGCGGACTGAGTCAGAAAGGAGCAAAATCAAGCACAGTTGGGGCGTTTTGTGAAAATTGTGAAGGATTTTCCATAGTGGGCAAAAATTGAAAAAAACGACAGGGCCGGTAGTGTCGAAAAAGTCAAAAATGGGGATTTTCCAAAACCTTGCTAAAAGGGGCCAGGGGGGCGGACTAAGTAAGAAAGGAGCAAAATCAAGCACAGTTGGGGCGTTTTGGGAAAATTGTGAAGGATTTTCCAAACCGGGCAAAATTTGAAAAAAACGACAGGGCCGGTAGTGTCGAAAAAGTCAAAAATGCGGATTTTCCCAAATCTTTGCTAAAAGGGGCCAGGGGGGCGGACTGAGTCAGAAATGTGCAAAATCAAGCACAGTTGGGGCGTTTTGAGAAAATATTGAAGGATTTTCCAAACCGGGCAAAATTTGAAAAAAAGACAGGGCCGGTAGTGTCGAAAAAGTCAAAAATGGGGATTTTCACAAAATTTGCTTAAAGAGGCCAGAGGGGGGGGGGCTGAGTGAAAAACGAGCAAAATCAAGCACAGTTGGGGCGTTTTGGGAAAATTGTGAAGGATTTTCCAAACCGGGCAAAATTTGAAAAAAACGACAGGGCCGGTAGTGTCGAAAAAGTCAAAAATGGGGATTTTCCAAAACCTTGCTAAAAGGGGCCAGGGGGGCGGACTAAGTAAGAAAGGAGCAAAATCAAGCACAGTTGGGGCGTTTTGGGAAAATTGTGAAGGATTTTCCAAACCGGGCAAAATTTGAAAAAAACGACAGGGCCGGTAGTGTCGAAAAAGTCAAAAATGCGGATTTTCCCAAATCTTTGCTAAAAGGGGCCAGGGGGCAATCTTATTGAAAAACGAGCAAAATCAAGCACAGTTGGGGCGTTTTGTGAAAATTGTGAAGGATTTTCCAAACCGGGTAAAATTTGAAAAAAAGACAGGGCCGGTAGTGTCGAAAAAGTCAAAAATGGGGATTTTCACAAAATTTGCTTAAAGAGGCCAGAGGGGGGGGCTGAGTGAAAAACGAGCAAAATCAAGCACAGTTGGGGCGTTTTGTGAAAATTGTGAAGGATTTTCCATAGTGGGCAAAAATTGAAAAAAACGACAGGGCCGGTAGTGTCGAAAAAGTCAAAAATGGGGATTTTCCCAAACCTTGCTAAAAGGGGCCAGGGGGGCGGGCTGAGTCAGAAAGGAGCAAAATCAAGCACAGTTGGGGCGTTGTGTGAAAATTGTGAAGGATTTTCCAAACCGGGCAAAAATTGAAAAAAACGACAGGTCCGGTAGTGTCGAAAAAGTCAAAAATGCGGATTTTCCCAAACCTTGCTAAAAGGGGCCAGGGGGGCGGACTAAGTAAGAAAGGAGCAAAATCAAGCACAGTTGGGGCGTTTTGGGAAAATTGTGAAGGATTTTCCAAACCGGGCAAAATTTGAAAAAAACGACAGGGCCGGTAGTGTCGAAAAAGTCAAAAATGCGGATTTTCCCAAACCTTGCTAAAAGGGGCCAGGGGGGCGGACTGAGTCAGAAATGTGCAAAATCAAGCACAGTTGGGGCGTTTTGAGAAAATATTGAAGGATTTTCCAAACCGGGCAAAATTTGAAAAAAAGACAGGGCCGGTAGTGTCGAAAAAGTCAAAAATGGGGATTTTCACAAAATTTGCTTAAAGAGGCCAGAGGGGGGGGGGCTGAGTGAAAAACGAGCAAAATCAAGCACAGTTGGGGCGTTTTGGGAAAATTGTGAAGGATTTTCCAAACCGGGCAAAATTTGAAAAAAACGACAGGGCCGGTAGTGTCGAAAAAGTCAAAAATGGGGATTTTCCAAAACCTTGCTAAAAGGGGCCAGGGGGGCGGACTAAGTAAGAAAGGAGCAAAATCAAGCACAGTTGGGGCGTTTTGGGAAAATTGTGAAGGATTTTCCAAACCGGGCAAAATTTGAAAAAAACGACAGGGCCGGTAGTGTCGAAAAAGTCAAAAATGCGGATTTTCCCAAATCTTTGCTAAAAGGGGCCAGGGGGCAGGCTTATTGAAAAACGAGCAAAATCAAGCACAGTTGGGGCGTTTTGTGAAAATTGTGAAGGATTTTCCAAACCGGGTAAAATTTGAAAAAAAGACAGGGCCGGTAGTGTCGAAAAAGTCAAAAATGGGGATTTTCACAAAATTTGCTTAAAGAGGCCAGAGGGGGGGGCTGAGTGAAAAACGAGCAAAATCAAGCACAGTTGGGGCGTTTTGTGAAAATTGTGAAGGATTTTCCATAGTGGGCAAAAATTGAAAAAAACGACAGGGCCGGTAGTGTCGAAAAAGTCAAAAATGGGGATTTTCCCAAACCTTGCTAAAAGGGGCCAGGGGGGCGGGCTGAGTCAGAAAGGAGCAAAATCAAGCACAGTTGGGGCGTTGTGTGAAAATTGTGAAGGATTTTCCAAACCGGGCAAAAATTGAAAAAAACGACAGGTCCGGTAGTGTCGAAAAAGTCAAAAATGCGGATTTTCCCAAACCTTGCTAAAAGGGGCCAGGGGGGCGGACTAAGTAAGAAAGGAGCAAAATCAAGCACAGTTGGGGCGTTTTGGGAAAATTGTGAAGGATTTTCCAAACCGGGCAAAATTTGAAAAAAACGACAGGGCCGGTAGTGTCGAAAAAGTCAAAAATGCGGATTTTCCCAAACCTTGCTAAAAGGGGCCAGGGGGGCGGACTGAGTCAGAAATGTGCAAAATCAAGCACAGTTGGGGCGTTTTGAGAAAATATTGAAGGATTTTCCAAACCGGGCAAAATTTGAAAAAAAGACAGGGCCGGTAGTGTCGAAAAAGTCAAAAATGGGGATTTTCACAAAATTTGCTTAAAGAGGCCAGAGGGGGGGGGGCTGAGTGAAAAACGAGCAAAATCAAGCACAGTTGGGGCGTTTTGGGAAAATTTTGAAGGATTTTCCAAACCGGGCAAAATTTGAAAAAAACGACAGGGCCGGTAGTGTCGAAAAAGTCAAAAATGCGGATTTTCCCAAATCTTTGCTAAAAGGGGCCAGGGGGCGGGCTTATTGAAAAACGAGCAAAATCCAGCACAGTTGGGGCGTTTTGTGAAAATTGTGAAGGATTTTCCAAACCGGGTAAAATTTGAAAAAAAGACAGGGCCGGTAGTGTCGAAAAAGTCAAAAATGGGGATTTTCCCAAACCTTGCTAAAAGGGGCCAGGGGGGCGGACTGAGTCAGAAAGGAGCAAAATCAAGCACAGTTGGGGCGTTTTGGGAAAATTGTGAAGGATTTTCCAAACCGGGTAAAATTTGAAAAAAAAGACAGGGCCGGTAGTGTCGAAAAAGTCAAAAATGGGGATTTTCCCAAACCTTGCTAAAAGTGGCCAGGGGGGCGGACTGAGTCAGAAAGGAGCAAAATCAAGCACAGTTGGGGCGTTGTGTGAAAATTGTGAAGGATTTTCCAAAGTGGGCAAAATTTGAAAAAAACGACAGGGCCGGTAGTGTCGAAAAAGTCAAAAATGGGGATTTTCCCAAACCTTGCTAAAAGGGGCCAGGGGGGCGGGCTGAGTCAGAAAGGAGCAAAATCAAGCACAGTTGGGGCGTTGTGTGAAAATTGTGAAGGATTTTCCAAACCGGGCAAAAATTGAAAAAAACGACAGGTCCGGTAGTGTCGAAAAAGTCAAAAATGCGGATTTTCCCAAACCTTGCTAAAAGGGGCCAGGGGGGCGGACTAAGTAAGAAAGGAGCAAAATCAAGCACAGTTGGGGCGTTTTGGGAAAATTGTGAAGGATTTTCCAAACCGGGCAAAATTTGAAAAAAACGACAGGGCCGGTAGTGTCGAAAAAGTCAAAAATGGGGATTTTCACAAAATTTGCTTAAAGAGGCCAGAGGGGGGGGGGCTGAGTGAAAAACGAGCAAAATCAAGCACAGTTGGGGCGTTTTGGGAAAATTGTGAAGGATTTTCCAAACCGGGCAAAATTTGAAAAAAACGACAGGGCCGGTAGTGTCGAAAAAGTCAAAAATGCGGATTTTCCCAAATCTTTGCTAAAAGGGGCCAGGGGGCGGGCTTATTGAAAAACGAGCAAAATCAAGCACAGTTGGGGCGTTTTGTGAAAATTGTGAAGGATTTTCCAAACCGGGTAAAATTTGAAAAAAAGACAGGGCCGGTAGTGTCGAAAAAGTCAAAAATGGGGATTTTCACAAAATTTGCTTAAAGAGGCCAGAGGGGGGGGCTGAGTGAAAAACGAGCAAAATCAAGCACAGTTGGGGCGTTTTGTGAAAATTGTGAAGGATTTTCCATAGTGGGCAAAAATTGAAAAAAACGACAGGGCCGGTAGTGTCGAAAAAGTCAAAAATGGGGATTTTCCCAAACCTTGCTAAAAGGGGCCAGGGTGCGGACTGAGTCAAAAAGGAGCAAAATCAAGCACAGTTGGGGCGTTTTGTGAAAATTGTGAAGGATTTTCCATAGTGGGCAAAAATTGCAAAAAAACGACAGGGCCGGTAGTGTCGAAAAAGTCAAAAATGGGGATTTTCCAAAACCTTGCTAAAAGGGGCCAGGGGGGCGGACTAAGTAAGAAAGGAGCAAAATCAAGCACAGTTGGGGCGTTTTGGGAAAATTGTGAAGGATTTTCCAAACCGGGCAAAATTTGAAAAAAACGACAGGGCCGGTAGTGTCGAAAAAGTCAAAAATGGGGATTTTCCCAAACCTTGCTAAAAGGGGCCAGGGGGGCGGACTGAGTCAGAAAGGAGCAAAATCAAGCACAGTTGGGGCGTTTTGGGAAAATTGTGAAGGATTTTCCAAACCGGGTAAAATTTGAAAAAAAAGACAGGGCCGGTAGTGTCGAAAAAGTCAAAAATGGGGATTTTCCCAAACCTTGCTAAAAGTGGCCAGGGGGGCGGACTGAGTCAGAAAGGAGCAAAATCAAGCACAGTTGGGGCGTTGTGTGAAAATTGTGAAGGATTTTCCAAAGTGGGCAAAATTTGAAAAAAACGACAGGGCCGGTAGTGTCGAAAAAGTCAAAAATGGGGATTTTCCCAAACCTTGCTAAAAGGGGCCAGGGGGGCGGGCTGAGTCAGAAAGGAGCAAAATCAAGCACAGTTGGGGCGTTGTGTGAAAATTGTGAAGGATTTTCCAAACCGGGCAAAAATTGAAAAAAACGACAGGTCCGGTAGTGTCGAAAAAGTCAAAAATGCGGATTTTCCCAAACCTTGCTAAAAGGGGCCAGGGGGGCGGACTAAGTAAGAAAGGAGCAAAATCAAGCACAGTTGGGGCGTTTTGGGAAAATTGTGAAGGATTTTCCAAACCGGGCAAAATTTGAAAAAAACGACAGGGCCGGTAGTGTCGAAAAAGTCAAAAATGGGGATTTTCACAAAATTTGCTTAAAGAGGCCAGAGGGGGGGGGGCTGAGTGAAAAACGAGCAAAATCAAGCACAGTTGGGGCGTTTTGGGAAAATTGTGAAGGATTTTCCAAACCGGGCAAAATTTGAAAAAAACGACAGGGCCGGTAGTGTCGAAAAAGTCAAAAATGCGGATTTTCCCAAATCTTTGCTAAAAGGGGCCAGGGGGCGGGCTTATTGAAAAACGAGCAAAATCAAGCACAGTTGGGGCGTTTTGTGAAAATTGTGAAGGATTTTCCAAACCGGGTAAAATTTGAAAAAAAGACAGGGCCGGTAGTGTCGAAAAAGTCAAAAATGGGGATTTTCACAAAATTTGCTTAAAGAGGCCAGAGGGGGGGGCTGAGTGAAAAACGAGCAAAATCAAGCACAGTTGGGGCGTTTTGTGAAAATTGTGAAGGATTTTCCATAGTGGGCAAAAATTGAAAAAAACGACAGGGCCGGTAGTGTCGAAAAAGTCAAAAATGGGGATTTTCCCAAACCTTGCTAAAAGGGGCCAGGGTGCGGACTGAGTCAAAAAGGAGCAAAATCAAGCACAGTTGGGGCGTTTTGTGAAAATTGTGAAGGATTTTCCATAGTGGGCAAAAATTGCAAAAAAACGACAGGGCCGGTAGTGTCGAAAAAGTCAAAAATGGGGATTTTCCAAAACCTTGCTAAAAGGGGCCAGGGGGGCGGACTAAGTAAGAAAGGAGCAAAATCAAGCACAGTTGGGGCGTTTTGGGAAAATTGTGAAGGATTTTCCAAACCGGGCAAAATTTGAAAAAAACGACAGGGCCGGTAGTGTCGAAAAAGTCAAAAATGCGGATTTTCCCAAATCTTTGCTAAAAGGGGCCAGGGGGCGGGCTTATTGAAAAACGAGCAAAATCAAGCACAGTTGGGGCGTTTTGTGAAAATTGTGAAGGATTTTCCAAACCGGGTAAAATTTGAAAAAAAGACAGGGCCGGTAGTGTCGAAAAAGTCAAAAATGGGGATTTTCACAAAATTTGCTTAAAGAGGCCAGAGGGGGGGGCTGAGTGAAAAACGAGCAAAATCAAGCACAGTTGGGGCGTTTTGTGAAAATTGTGAAGGATTTTCCATAGTGGGCAAAAATTGAAAAAAAACGACAGGGCCGGTAGTGTCGAAAAAGTCAAAAATGGGGATTTTCCCAAACCTTGCTAAAAGGGGCCAGGGGGGCGGGCTGAGTCAGAAAGGAGCAAAATCAAGCACAGTTGGGGCGTTGTGTGAAAATTGTGAAGGATTTTCCAAACCGGGCAAAAATTGAAAAAAACGACAGGTCCGGTAGTGTCGAAAAAGTCAAAAATGCGGATTTTCCCAAACCTTGCTAAAAGGGGCCAGGGGGGCGGACTGAGTCAGAAATGAGCAAAATCGAGCACAGTTGCGGCGTTTTGAGAAAATTGTGAAGGATTTTCCAAACCGGGCAAAATTTGAAAAAAACGACAGGGCCGGTAGTGTCGAAAAAGTCAAAAATGGGGATTTTCCAAAACCTTGCTAAAAGGGGCCAGGGGGGCGGACTAAGTAAGAAAGGAGCAAAATCAAGCACAGTTGGGGCGTTTTGGGAAAATTGTGAAGGATTTTCCAAACCGGGCAAAATTTGAAAAAAAACGACAGGGCCGGTAGTGTCGAAAAAGTCAAAAATGCGGATTTTCCCAAACCTTGCTAAAAGGGGCCAGGGGGGCGGACTGAGTCAGAAATGTGCAAAATCAAGCACAGTTGGGGCGTCTTGAGAAAATATTGAAGGATTTTCCAAACCGGGCAAAATTTGAAAAAAAGACAGGGCCGGTAGTGTCGAAAAAGTCAAAAATGGGGATTTTCACAAAATTTGCTTAAAGAGGCCAGAGGGGGGGGGGCTGAGTGAAAAACGAGCAAAATCAAGCACAGTTGGGGCGTTTTGTGAAAATTGTGAAGGATTTTCCATAGTGGGCAAAAATTGAAAAAAACGACAGGGCCGGTAGTGTCGAAAAAGTCAAAAATGGGGATTTTCCCAAACCTTGCTAAAAGGGGCCAGGGGGGCGGGCTGAGTCAGAAAGGAGCAAAATCAAGCACAGTTGGGGCGTTGTGTGAAAATTGTGAAGGATTTTCCAAAGTGGGCAAAAATTGAAAAAAACGACAGGTCCGGTAGTGTCGAAAAAGTCAAAAATGCGGATTTTCCCAAACCTTGCTAAAAGGGGCCAGGGGGGCGGACTGAGTCAGAAATGACCAAAATCAAGCACAGTTGGGGCGTTTTGAGAAAATTGTGAAGGATTTTCCAAACCGGGCAAAATTTGAAAAAAACGACAGGGCCGGTAGTGTCGAAAAAGTCAAAAATGGGGATTTTCCAAAACCTTTCTAAAAGGGGCCAGGGGGGCGGACTAAGTAAGAAAGGAGCAAAATCAAGCACAGTTGGGGCGTTTTGGGAAAATTGTGAAGGATTTTCCAAACCGGGCAAAATTTGAAAAAAACGACAGGGCCGGTAGTGTCGAAAAAGTCAAAAATGCGGATTTTCCCAAATCTTTGCTAAAAGGGGCCAGGGGGCGGGCTTATTGAAAAACGAGCAAAATCAAGCACAGTTGGGGCGTTTTGAGAAAATTGTGAAGGATTTTCCAAACCGGGCAAAATTTGAAAAAAACGACAGGTCCGGTAGTGTCGAAAAAGTCAAAAATGGGGATTTTCCAAAACCTTGCTAAAAGGGGCCAGGGGGGCGGACTAAGTAAGAAAGGAGCAAAATCAAGCACAGTTGGGGCGTTTTGGGAAAATTGTGAAGGATTTTCCATAGTGGGCAAAAATTGAAAAAAACGACAGGGCCGGTAGTGTCGAAAAAGTCAAAAATGGGGATTTTCCTAAACCTTGCTAAAAGGGGCCAGGGGGGGATACTGAGTCAGAAATGAGCAAAATCAAGCACAGTTGGGGCGTTTTGAGAAAATTGTGAAGGATTTTCCAAACCGGGCAAAATTTGAAAAAAAGACAGGGCCGGTAGTGTCGAAAAAGTCAAAAATGGGGATTTTCCCAAACCTTGCTAAAAGGTGCCAGGGGGCGGACTGAGTCAGAAAGGAGCAAAATCAAGCACAGTTGGGGCGTTTTGGGAAAATTGTGAAGGATTTTCCAACGTGGGCAAAAATTGAAAAAAACGACAGGACCGGTAGTGTCGAAAAAGTCAAAAATGCGGATTTTCCCAAACCTTGCTAAAAGGGGCCAGGGGGGCGGACTGAGTCAGAAATGAGCAAAATCAAGCACAGTTGGGGCGTTTTGAGAAAATTGAGAAGGATTTTCCAAACCGGGCATAAATTGAAAAAAAAGACAGTGCCGGTAGTGTCGAAAAAGTCAAAAATGGGGATTTTCCCAAATCCTTGCTAAAAGGGGCCAGGGGGGCGGGCTGAGTGAGAAAGGAGCAAAATCAAGCACAGTTGGGGCGTTGTGTGAAAATTGTGAAGGATTTTCCAAACCGGGCAAAATTTGAAAAAAACGACAGGGCCGTTAGTGTCGAAAAAGTCAAAAATGGGGATTTTCACAAAATTTGCTTAAAGAGGCCAGAGGGGGGGGGGCTGCGTGAAAAACAAGCAAAATCAAGCACAGTTGGGGCGTTTTGGGAAAATTGTGAAGGATTTTCCAAACCGGGTAAAATTTGAAAAGAAAGCCGGTAGTGTCGAAAAAGTCAAAAATGGGGATTTTCCCAAACCTTGCTAAAAGGGGCCAGGGGGGCGGACTGAGTCAGAAATGAGCAAAATCAAGCACAGTTGGGGCGTTTTGAGAAAATTGAGAAGGATTTTCCAAACCGGGCATAAATTGAAAAAAAAGACAGGGCCGGTAGTGTCGAAAAAGTCAAAAATGGGGATTTTCCCAAACCTTGCTAAAAGGTGCCAGGGGGCGGACTGAGTCAGAAAGGAGCAAAATCAAGCACAGTTGGGGCGTTTTGGGAAAATTGTGAAGGATTTTCCAACGTGGGCAAAAATTGAAAAAAACGACAGGACCGGTAGTGTCGAAAAAGTCAAAAATGCGGATTTTCCCAAACCTTGCTAAAAGGGGCCAGGGGGGCGGACTGAGTCAGAAATGAGCAAAATCAAGCACAGTTGGGGCGTTTTGAGAAAATTGAGAAGGATTTTCCAAACCGGGCATAAATTGAAAAAAAAGACAGGGCCGGTAGTGTCGAAAAAGTCAAAAATGGGGATTTTCCCAAATCCTTGCTAAAAGGGGCCAGGGGGGCGGGCTGAGTGAGAAAGGAGCAAAATCAAGCACAGTTGGGGCGTTGTGTGAAAATTGTGAAGGATTTTCCAAACCGGGCAAAATTTGAAAAAAACGACAGGGCCGTTAGTGTCGAAAAAGTCAAAAATGGGGATTTTCACAAAATTTGCTTAAAGAGGCCAGAGGGGGGGGGGCTGCGTGAAAAACAAGCAAAATCAAGCACAGTTGGGGCGTTTTGGGAAAATTGTGAAGGATTTTCCAAACCGGGTAAAATTTGAAAAGAAAGCCGGTAGTGTCGAAAAAGTCAAAAATGGGGATTTTCCCAAACCTTGCTAAAAGGGGCCAGGGGGGCGGACTGAGTCAGAAAGGAGCAAAATCAAGCACAGTTGGGGTGTTGTGTGAAAATTGTGAAGGATCTTCCAAAGTGGGCAAAAATTGAAAGAAACGACAGGGCCGGTAGTGTCGAAAAAGTCAATAATGCGGATTTTCCCAAACCTTGCTAAAAGGGGCCAGGGGGGCGGACTCAGTCAGAAATGAGCAAAATCAAGCACAGTTGGGGCGTTTCGAAAAAATTGTGAAGGATTTTCCAAACCGGGCAAAATTTGAAAAAAACGACAGGGCCGGTAGTGTCGAAAAAGTCAAAAATGGGGATTTTCCAAAACCTTGCTAAAAGGGGCCAGGGGGGCGGACTAAGTAAGAAAGGAGCAAAATCAAGCACAGTTGGGGCGTTTTGGGAAAATTGTGAAGGATTTTCCAAACCGGGCAAAATTTGAAAAAAACGACAGAGTCGGTAGTGTCGAAAAAGTCAAAAATGCGGATTTTCCCAAATCTTTGCTAAAAGGGGCCAGGGGGCGGGCTTATTGAAAAACGAGCAAAATCAAGCACAGTTGGGGCGTTTTGTGAAAATTGTGAAGGATTTTCCAAACCGGGTAAAATTTGAAAAAAAGACAGGGCCGGTAGTGTCGAAAAAGTCAAAAATGGGGATTTTCACAAAATTTGCTTAAAGAGGCCAGAGGGGGGGGCTGAGTGAAAAACGAGCAAAATCAAGCACAGTTGGGGCGTTTTGTGAAAATTGTGAAGGATTTTCCAAACCGGGCAAAATTTGAAAAAAACGACAGGGCCGGTAGTGTCGAAAAAGTCAAAAATGGGGATTTTCCAAAACCTTGCTAAAAGGGGCCAGGGGGGCGGACTAAGTAAGAAAGGAGCAAAATCAAGCACAGTTGGGGCGTTTTGGGATAATTGTGAAGGATTTTCCAAACCGGGCAAAATTTGAAAAAAACGACAGGGCCGGTAGTGTCGAAAAAGTCAAAAATGCGGATTTTCCCAAATCTTTGCTAAAAGGGGCCAGGGGGCGGGCTTATTGAAAAACGAGCAAAATCAAGCACAGTTGGGGCGTTTTGGGAAAATTGTGAAGGATTTTCCAAACCGGGTAAAATTTGAAAAAAAAGACAGGTCCGGTAGTGTCGAAAAAGTCAAAAATGGGGATTTTCACAAAATTTGCTTAAAGAGGCCAGAGGGGGGGGCTGAGTGAAAAACGAGCAAAATCAAGCACAGTTGGGGCGTTTTGTGAAAATTGTGAAGGATTTTCCAAACCGGGCAAAATTTGAAAAAAACGACAGGGCCGGTAGTGTCGAAAAAGTCAAAAATGGGGATTTTCCCAAACCTTGCTAAAAGGGGCCAGGGGTGCGGACTGAGTCAGAAAGGAGCAAAATCAAGCACAGTTGGGGCGTTTTGTGAAAATTGTGAAGGATTTTCCAAACCGGGTAAAATTTGAAAAAAAAGACAGGGCCGGTAGTGTCGAAAAAGTCAAAAATGGGGATTTTCACAAAATTTGCTTAAAGAGGCCAGAGGGGGGGGCTGAGTGAAAAACGAGCAAAATCAAGCACAGTTGGGGCGTTTTGTGAAAATTGTGAAGGATTTTCCAAACCGGGCAAAATTTGAAAAAAACGACAGGGCCGGTAGTGTCGAAAAAGTCAAAAATGGGGATTTTCCCAAACCTTGCTAAAAGGGGCCAGGGGTGCGGACTGAGTCAGAAAGGAGCAAAATCAAGCACAGTTGGGGCGTTTTGTGAAAATTGTGAAGGATTTTCCATAGTGGGCAAAAATTGAAAAAAACGACAGGGCCGGTAGTGTCGAAAAAGTCAAAAATGGGGATTTTCCAAAACCTTGCTAAAAGGGGCCAGGGGGGCGGACTAAGTAAGAAAGGAGCAAAATCAAGCACAGTTGGGGCGTTTTGGGAAAATTGTGAAGGATTTTCCAAACCGGGCAAAATTTGAAAAAAACGACAGGGCCGGTAGTGTCGAAAAAGTCAAAAATGCGGATTTTCCCAAATCTTTCCTAAAAGGGGCCAGGGGGCGAGCTTATTGAAAAACGAGCAAAATCAAGCACAGTTGGGGCGTTTTGTGAAAATTGTGAAGGATTTTCCAAACCGGGTAAAATTTGAAAAAAAGACAGGGCCGGTAGTGTCGAAAAAGTCAAAAATGGGGATTTTCACAAAATTTGCTTAAAGAGGCCAGAGGGGGGGGCTGAGTGAAAAACGAGCAAAATCAAGCACAGTTGGGGCGTTTTGTGAAAATTGTGAAGGATTTTCCAAACCGGGCAAAATTTGAAAAAAACGACAGGGCCGGTAGTGTCGAAAAAGTCAAAAATGGGGATTTTCCAAAACCTTGCTAAAAGGGGCCAGGGGGGCGGAATAAGTAAGAAAGGAGCAAAATCAAGCACAGTTGGGGCGTTTTGGGAAAATTGTGAAGGATTTTCCAAACCGGGCAAAATTTGAAAAAAACGACAGGGCCGGTAGTGTCGAAAAAGTCAAAAATGCGGATTTTCCCAAATCTTTGCTAAAAGGGGCCAGGGGGCGGGCTTATTGAAAAACGAGCAAAATCAAGCACAGTTGGGGCGTTTTGTGAAAATTGTGAAGGATTTTCCAAACCGGGTAAAATTTGAAAAAAAGACAGGGCCGGTAGTGTCGAAAAAGTCAAAAATGGGGATTTTCCCAAACCTTGCTAAAAGGGGCCAGGGGGGCGGACTGAGTCAGAAAGGAGCAAAATCAAGCACAGTTGGGGCGTTTTGGGAAAATTGTGAAGGATTTTCCAAACCGGGTAAAATTTGAAAAAAAAGACAGGGCCGGTAGTGTCGAAAAAGTCAAAAATGGGGATTTTCCCAAACCTTGCTAAAAGTGGCCAGGGGGGCGGACTGAGTCAGAAAGGAGCAAAATCAAGCACAGTTGGGGCGTTGTGTGAAAATTATGAAGGATTTTCCAAAGTGGGCAAAATTTGAAAAAAACGACAGGGCCGGTAGTGTCGAAAAAGTCAAAAATGCGGATTTTCCCAAACCTTGCTAAAAGGGGCCAGGGGGGCGGACTCAGTCAGAAATGAGCAAAATCAAGCACAGTTGGGGCGTTTCGAAAAAATTGTGAAGGATTTTCCAAACCGGGCAAAATTTGAAAAAAACGACAGGGCCGGTAGTGTCGAAAAAGTCAAAAATGGGGATTTTCCAAAACCTTGCTAAAAGGGGCCAGGGGGGCGGACTAAGTAAGAAAGGAGCAAAATCAAGCACAGTTGGGGCGTTTTGGGAAAATTGTGAAGGATTTTCCAAACCGGGCAAAATTTGAAAAAAACGACAGAGTCGGTAGTGTCGAAAAAGTCAAAAATGCGGATTTTCCCAAATCTTTGCTAAAAGGGGCCAGGGGGCGGGCTTATTGAAAAACGAGCAAAATCAAGCACAGTTGGGGCGTTTTGTGAAAATTGTGAAGGATTTTCCAAACCGGGTAAAATTTGAAAAAAAGACAGGGCCGGTAGTGTCGAAAAAGTCAAAAATGGGGATTTTCACAAAATTTGCTTAAAGAGGCCAGAGGGGGGGGCTGAGTGAAAAACGAGCAAAATCAAGCACAGTTGGGGCGTTTTGTGAAAATTGTGAAGGATTTTCCATAGTGGGCAAAAATTGAAAAAAACGACAGGGCCGGTAGTGTCGAAAAAGTCAAAAATGGGGATTTTCCCAAACCTTGCTAAAAGGGGCCAGGGGGGCGGGCTGAGTCAGAAAGGAGCAAAATCAAGCACAGTTGGGGCGTTGTGTGAAAATTGTGAAGGATTTTCCAAACCGGGCAAAATTTGAAAAAAACGACAGGGCCGGTAGTGTCGAAAAAGTCAAAAATGCGGATTTTCCCAAACCTTGCTAAAAGGGGCCAGGGTGCGGACTGAGTCAGAAAGGAGCAAAATCAAGCACAGTTGGGGCGTTTTGTGAAAATTGTGAAGGATTTTCCATAGTGGGCAAAAATTGAAAAAAACGACAGGGCCGGTAGTGTCGAAAAAGTCAAAAATGGGGATTTTCCAAAACCTTGCTAAAAGGGGCCAGGGGGGCGGACTAAGTAAGAAAGGAGCAAAATCAAGCACAGTTGGGGCGTTTTGGGAAAATTGTGAAGGATTTTCCAAACCGGGCAAAATTTGAAAAAAACGACAGGGCCGGTAGTGTCGAAAAAGTCAAAAATGCGGATTTTCCCAAATCTTTGCTAAAAGGGGCCAGGGGGCAGGCTTATTGAAAAACGAGCAAAATCAAGCACAGTTGGGGCGTTTTGTGAAAATTGTGAAGGATTTTCCAAACCGGGTAAAATTTGAAAAAAAGACAGGGCCGGGTAGTGTCGAAAAAGTCAAAAATGGGGATTTTCACAAAATTTGCTTAAAGAGGCCAGAGGGGGGGGCTGAGTGAAAAACGAGCAAAATCAAGCACAGTTGGGGCGTTTTGTGAAAATTGTGAAGGATTTTCCATAGTGGGCAAAAATTGAAAAAAACGACAGGGCCGGTAGTGTCGAAAAAGTCAAAAATGGGGATTTTCCCAAACCTTGCTAAAAGGGGCCAGGGGGGCGGGCTGAGTCAGAAAGGAGCAAAATCAAGCACAGTTGGGGCGTTGTGTGAAAATTGTGAAGGATTTTCCAAACCGGGCAAAAATTGAAAAAAACGACAGGTCCGGTAGTGTCGAAAAAGTCAAAAATGCGGATTTTCCCAAACCTTGCTAAAAGGGGCCAGGGGGGCGGACTAAGTAAGAAAGGAGCAAAATCAAGCACAGTTGGGGCGTTTTGGGAAAATTGTGAAGGATTTTCCAAACCGGGCAAAATTTGAAAAAAAGACAGGGCCGGTAGTGTCGAAAAAGTCAAAAATGGGGATTTTCACAAAATTTGCTTAAAGAGGCCAGAGGGGGGGGGGCTGAGTGAAAAACGAGCAAAATCAAGCACAGTTGGGGCGTTTTGGGAAAATTGTGAAGGATTTTCCAAACCGGGCAAAATTTGAAAAAAACGACAGGGCCGGTAGTGTCGAAAAAGTCAAAAATGCGGATTTTCCCAAATCTTTGCTAAAAGGGGCCAGGGGGCGGGCTTATTGAAAAACGAGCAAAATCAAGCACAGTTGGGGCGTTTTGTGAAAATTGTGAAGGATTTTCCAAACCGGGTAAAATTTGAAAAAAAGACAGGGCCGGTAGTGTCGAAAAAGTCAAAAATGGGGATTTTCCCAAACCTTGCTAAAAGGGGCCAGGGGGGCGGACTGAGTCAGAAAGGAGCAAAATCAAGCACAGTTGGGGCGTTTTGGGAAAATTGTGAAGGATTTTCCAAACCGGGTAAAATTTGAAAAAAAAGACAGGGCCGGTAGTGTCGAAAAAGTCAAAAATGGGGATTTTCCCAAACCTTGCTAAAAGTGGCCAGGGGGGCGGACTGAGTCAGAAAGGAGCAAAATCAAGCACAGTTGGGGCGTTGTGTGAAAATTGTGAAGGATTTTCCAAAGTGGGCAAAATTTGAAAAAAACGACAGGGCCGGTAGTGTCGAAAAAGTCAAAAATGGGGATTTTCCCAAACCTTGCTAAAAGGGGCCAGGGGGGCGGGCTGAGTCAGAAAGGAGCAAAATCAAGCACAGTTGGGGCGTTGTGTGAAAATTGTGAAGGATTTTCCAAACCGGGCAAAAATTGAAAAAAACGACAGGTCCGGTAGTGTCGAAAAAGTCAAAAATTGGGATTTTCCCAAACCTTGCTAAAAGGGGCCAGGGGGGCGGACTAAGTAAGAAAGGAGCAAAATCAAGCACAGTTGGGGCGTTTTGGGAAAATTGTGAAGGATTTTCCAAACCGGGCAAAATTTGAAAAAAACGACAGGGCCGGTAGTGTCGAAAAAGTCAAAAATGGGGATTTTCACAAAATTTGCTTAAAGAGGCCAGAGGGGGGGGGGCTGAGTGAAAAACGAGCAAAATCAAGCACAGTTGGGGCGTTTTGGGAAAATTGTGAAGGATTTTCCAAACCGGGCAAAATTTGAAAAAAACGACAGGGCCGGTAGTGTCGAAAAAGTCAAAAATGCGGATTTTCCCAAATCTTTGCTAAAAGGGGCCAGGGGGCGGGCTTATTGAAAAACGAGCAAAATCAAGCACAGTTGGGGCGTTTTGTGAAAATTGTGAAGGATTTTCCAAACCGGGTAAAATTTGAAAAAAAGACAGGGCCGGGTAGTGTCGAAAAAGTCAAAAATGGGGATTTTCCCAAACCTTGCTAAAAGGGGCCAGGGGGGCGGACTGAGTCAGAAAGGAGCAAAATCAAGCACAGTTGGGGCGTTTTGGGAAAATTGTGAAGGATTTTCCAAACCGGGTAAAATTTGAAAAAAAAGACAGGGCCGGTAGTGTCGAAAAAGTCAAAAATGGGGATTTTCCCAAACCTTGCTAAAAGTGGCCAGGGGGGCGGACTGAGTCAGAAAGGAGCAAAATCAAGCACAGTTGGGGCGTTGTGTGAAAATTATGAAGGATTTTCCAAAGTGGGCAAAATTTGAAAAAAACGACAGGGCCGGTAGTGTCGAAAAAGTCAAAAATGCGGATTTTCCCAAACCTTGCTAAAAGGGGCCAGGGGGGCGGACTCAGTCAGAAATGAGCAAAATCAAGCACAGTTGGGGCGTTTCGAAAAAATTGTGAAGGATTTTCCAAACCGGGCAAAATTTGAAAAAAACGACAGGGCCGGTAGTGTCGAAAAAGTCAAAAATGGGGATTTTCCAAAACCTTGCTAAAAGGGGCCAGGGGGGCGGACTAAGTAAGAAAGGAGCAAAATCAAGCACAGTTGGGGCGTTTTGGGAAAATTGTGAAGGATTTTCCAAACCGGGCAAAATTTGAAAAAAACGACAGAGTCGGTAGTGTCGAAAAAGTCAAAAATGCGGATTTTCCCAAATCTTTGCTAAAAGGGGCCAGGGGGCGGGCTTATTGAAAAACGAGCAAAATCAAGCACAGTTGGGGCGTTTTGTGAAAATTGTGAAGGATTTTCCAAACCGGGTAAAATTTGAAAAAAAGACAGGGGCCGGTAGTGTCGAAAAAGTCAAAAATGGGGATTTTCACAAAATTTGCTTAAAGAGGCCAGAGGGGGGGGCTGAGTGAAAAACGAGCAAAATCAAGCACAGTTGGGGCGTTTTGTGAAAATTGTGAAGGATTTTCCATAGTGGGCAAAAATTGAAAAAAACGACAGGGCCGGTAGTGTCGAAAAAGTCAAAAATGGGGATTTCCAAACCTTGCTAAAAGGGGCCAGGGGGGCGGGCTGAGTCAGAAAGGAGCAAAATCAAGCACAGTTGGGGCGTTGTGTGAAAATTGTGAAGGATTTTCCAAACCGGGCAAAATTTGAAAAAAACGACAGGGCCGGGTAGTGTCGAAAAAGTCAAAAATGCGGATTTTCCCAAACCTTGCTAAAAGGGGCCAGGGTGCGGACTGAGTCAGAAAGGAGCAAAATCAAGCACAGTTGGGGCGGTTTTGTGAAAATTGTGAAGGATTTTCCATAGTGGGCAAAATTGAAAAAAACGACAGGGCCGGGGTAGTGTCGAAAAAGTCAAAAATGGGGATTTTCCAAAACCTTGCTAAAAGGGGCCAGGGGGGCGGACTAAGTAAGAAAGGAGCAAAATCAAGCACAGTTGGGGCGTTTTGGGAAAATTGTGAAGGATTTTCCAAACCGGGCAAAATTTGAAAAAAACGACAGGGCCGGTAGTGTCGAAAAAGTCAAAAATGCGGATTTTCCCAAATCTTTGCTAAAAGGGGCCAGGGGCAGGCTTATTGAAAAACGAGCAAAATCAAGCACAGTTGGGGCGTTTTGTGAAAATTGTGAAGGATTTTCCAAACCGGGTAAAATTTGAAAAAAGACAGGGCCGGTAGTGTCGAAAAAGTCAAAAATGGGGATTTTCACAAAATTTGCTTAAAGAGGCCAGAGGGGGGGGCTGAGTGAAAAACGAGCAAAATCAAGCACAGTTGGGGCGTTTTGTGAAAATTGTGAAGGATTTTCCATAGTGGGCAAAAATTGAAAAAAACGACAGGGCCGGTAGTGTCGAAAAAGTCAAAAATGGGGATTTTCCCAAACCTTGCTAAAAGGGGCCAGGGGGGCGGGCTGAGTCAGAAAGGAGCAAAATCAAGCACAGTTGGGGCGTTGTGTGAAAATTGTGAAGGATTTTCCAAACCGGGCAAAAATTGAAAAAAACGACAGGTCCGGTAGTGTCGAAAAAGTCAAAAATGCGGATTTTCCCAAACCTTGCTAAAAGGGGCCAGGGGGGCGGACTAAGTAAGAAAGGAGCAAAATCAAGCACAGTTGGGGCGTTTTGGGAAAATTGTGAAGGATTTTCCAAACCGGGCAAAATTTGAAAAAAAGACAGGGCCGGTAGTGTCGAAAAAGTCAAAAATGGGGATTTTCACAAAATTTGCTTAAAGAGGCCAGAGGGGGGGGGGCTGAGTGAAAAAACGAGCAAAATCAAGCACAGTTGGGGCGTTTTGGGAAAATTGTGAAGGATTTTCCAAACCGGGCAAAATTTGAAAAAACGACAGGGCCGGTAGTGTCGAAAAAGTCAAAAATGCGGATTTTCCCAAATCTTTGCTAAAAGGGGCCAGGGGGCGGGCTTATTGAAAAACGAGCAAAATCAAGCACAGTTGGGGCGTTTTGTGAAAATTGTGAAGGATTTTCCAACCGGGTAAAATTTGAAAAAAAGACAGGGCCGGTAGTGTCGAAAAAGTCAAAAATGGGGATTTTCCCAAACCTTGCTAAAAGGGGCCAGGGGGGCGGACTGAGTCAGAAAGGAGCAAAATCAAGCACAGTTGGGGCGTTTTGGGAAAATTGTGAAGGATTTTCCAAACCGGGTAAAATTTGAAAAAAAGACAGGGCCGGTAGTGTCGAAAAAGTCAAAAATGGGGATTTTCCCAAACCTTGCTAAAAGTGGCCAGGGGGGCGGACTGAGTCAGAAAGGAGCAAAATCAAGCACAGTTGGGGCGTTGTGTGAAAATTGTGAAGGATTTTCCAAAGTGGGCAAAATTTGAAAAAAACGACAGGGCCGGTAGTGTCGAAAAAGTCAAAATGGGGATTTTCCCAAACCTTGCTAAAAGGGGCCAGGGGGGCGGGCTGAGTCAGAAAGGAGCAAAATCAAGCACAGTTGGGGCGTTGTGTGAAAATTGTGAAGGATTTTCCAAACCGGGCAAAAATTGAAAAAAACGACAGGTCCGGTAGTGTCGAAAAAGTCAAAAATTGGGATTTTCCCAAACCTTGCTAAAAGGGGCCAGGGGGGCGGACTAAGTAAGAAAGGAGCAAAATCAAGCACAGTTGGGGCGTTTTGGGAAAATTGTGAAGGATTTTCCAAACCGGGCAAAATTTGAAAAAAACGACAGGGCCGGTAGTGTCGAAAAAGTCAAAAATGGGGATTTTCACAAAATTTGCTTAAAGAGGCCAGAGGGGGGGGGGCTGAGTGAAAAACGAGCAAAATCAAGCACAGTTGGGGCGTTTTGGGAAAATTGTGAAGGATTTTCCAAACCGGGCAAAATTTGAAAAAAACGACAGGGCCGGTAGTGTCGAAAAAGTCAAAAATGCGGATTTTCCCAAATCTTTGCTAAAAGGGGCCAGGGGGCGGGCTTATTGAAAAACGAGCAAAATCAAGCACAGTTGGGGCGTTTTGTGAAAATTGTGAAGGATTTTCCAAACCGGGTAAAATTTGAAAAAAAGACAGGGCCGGTAGTGTCGAAAAAGTCAAAAATGGGGATTTTCACAAAATTTGCTTAAAGAGGCCAGAGGGGGGGGGCTGAGTGAAAAACGAGCAAAATCAAGCACAGTTGGGGCGTTTTGTGAAAATTGTGAAGGATTTTCCATAGTGGGCAAAAATTGAAAAAAACGACAGGGCCGGTAGTGTCGAAAAAGTCAAAAATGGGGATTTTCCCAAACCTTGCTAAAAGGGGCCAGGGTGCGGACTGAGTCAAAAAGGAGCAAAATCAAGCACAGTTGGGGCGTTTTGTGAAAATTGTGAAGGATTTTCCATAGTGGGCAAAAATTGCAAAAAAACGACAGGGCCGGTAGTGTCGAAAAAGTCAAAAATGGGGATTTTCCAAAACCTTGCTAAAAGGGGCCAGGGGGGCGGACTAAGTAAGAAAGGAGCAAAATCAAGCACAGTTGGGGCGTTTTGGGAAAATTGTGAAGGATTTTCCAAACCGGGCAAAATTTGAAAAAAACGACAGGGCCGGGTAGTGTCGAAAAAGTCAAAAATGCGGATTTTCCCAAATCTTTGCTAAAAGGGGCCAGGGGGCGGGCTTATTGAAAAACGAGCAAAATCAAGCACAGTTGGGGCGTTTTGTGAAAATTGTGAAGGATTTTCCAAACCGGGTAAAATTTGAAAAAAAGACAGGGCCGGTAGTGTCGAAAAAGTCAAAAATGGGGATTTTCACAAAATTTGCTTAAAGAGGCCAGAGGGGGGGGCTGAGTGAAAAACGAGCAAAATCAAGCACAGTTGGGGCGTTTTGTGAAAATTGTGAAGGATTTTCCATAGTGGGCAAAAATTGAAAAAAACGACAGGGCCGGTAGTGTCGAAAAAGTCAAAAATGGGGATTTTCCCAAACCTTGCTAAAAGGGGCCAGGGGGGCGGGCTGAGTCAGAAAGGAGCAAAATCAAGCACAGTTGGGGCGTTGTGTGAAAATTGTGAAGGATTTTCCAAACCGGGCAAAAATTGAAAAAAACGACAGGTCCGGTAGTGTCGAAAAAGTCAAAAATGCGGATTTTCCCAAACCTTGCTAAAAGGGGCCAGGGGGGCGGACTGAGTCAGAAATGAGCAAAATCGAGCACAGTTGCGGCGTTTTGAGAAAATTGTGAAGGATTTTCCAAACCGGGCAAAATTTGAAAAAAACGACAGGGCCGGTAGTGTCGAAAAAGTCAAAAATGGGGATTTTCCAAAACCTTGCTAAAAGGGGCCAGGGGGCGGACTAAGTAAGAAAGGAGCAAAATCAAGCACAGTTGGGGCGTTTTGGGAAAATTGTGAAGGATTTTCCAAACCGGGCAAAATTTGAAAAAAAACGACAGGGCCGGTAGTGTCGAAAAAGTCAAAAATGGGGATTTTCCTAAACCTTGCTAAAAGGGGCCAGGGGGGGATACTGAGTCAGAAATGAGCAAAATCAAGCACAGTTGGGGCGTTTTGAGAAAATTGTGAAGGATTTTCCAAACCGGGCAAAATTTGAAAAAAAGACAGGGCCGGTAGTGTCGAAAAAGTCAAAAATGGGGATTTTCCCAAACCTTGCTAAAAGGTGCCAGGGGGCGGACTGAGTCAGAAAGGAGCAAAATCATGCACAGTTGGGGCGTTTTGGGAAAATTGTGAAGGATTTTCCAACGTGGGCAAAAATTGAAAAAAACGACAGGACCGGTAGTGTCGAAAAAGTCAAAAATGCGGATTTTCCCAAACCTTGCTAAAAGGGGCCAGGGGGGCGGACTGAGTCAGAAATGAGCAAAATCAAGCACAGTTGGGGCGTTTTGAGAAAATTGAGAAGGATTTTCCAAACCGGGCATAAATTGAAAAAAAAGACAGGGCCGGTAGTGTCGAAAAAGTCAAAAATGGGGATTTTCCCAAATCCTTGCTAAAAGGGGCCAGGGGGGCGGGCTGAGTGAGAAAGGAGCAAAATCAAGCACAGTTGGGGCGTTGTGTGAAAATTGTGAAGGATTTTCCAAACCGGGCAAAATTTGAAAAAAACGACAGGGCCGTTAGTGTCGAAAAAGTCAAAAATGGGGATTTTCACAAAATTTGCTTAAAGAGGCCAGAGGGGGGGGGGCTGCGTGAAAAACAAGCAAAATCAAGCACAGTTGGGGCGTTTTGGGAAAATTGTGAAGGATTTTCCAAACCGGGTAAAATTTGAAAAGAAAGACAGGGCCGGTAGTGTCGAAAAAGTCAAAAATGGGGATTTTCCCAAACCTTGCTAAAAGGGGCCAGGGGGGCGGACTGAGTCAGAAAGGAGCAAAATCAAGCACAGTTGGGGTGTTGTGTGAAAATTGTGAAGGATCTTCCAAAGTGGGCAAAAATTGAAAGAAACGACAGGGCCGGTAGTGTCGAAAAAGTCAAAAATTTGGATTTTCCCAAACCTTGCTAAAAGGGGCCAGGGGGGCGGACTGAGTCAGAAAGGAGCAAAATCAAGCACAGTTGGGGCGTTTTGGGAAAATTGTGAAGGATTTTCCAAACCGGGTAAAATTTGAAAAAAAAGACAGGGCCGGTAGTGTCGAAAAAGTCAAAAATGGGGATTTTCCCAAACCTTGCTAAAAGTGGCCAGGGGGGCGGACTGAGTCAGAAAGGAGCAAAATCAAGCACAGTTGGGGCGTTGTGTGAAAATTGTGAAGGATTTTCCAAAGTGGGCAAAATTTGAAAAAAACGACAGGGCCGGTAGTGTCGAAAAAGTCAATAATGCGGATTTTCCCAAACCTTGCTAAAAGGGGCCAGGGGGGCGGACTCAGTCAGAAATGAGCAAAATCAAGCACAGTTGGGGCGTTTCGAAAAAATTGTGAAGGATTTTCCAAACCGGGCAAAATTTGAAAAAAACGACAGGGCCGGTAGTGTCGAAAAAGTCAAAAATGGGGATTTTCACAAAATTTGCTTAAAGAGGCCAGAGGGGGGGGCTGAGTGAAAAACGAGCAAAATCAAGCACAGTTGGGGCGTTTTGTGAAAATTGTGAAGGATTTTCCATAGTGGGCAAAAATTGAAAAAAACGACAGGGCCGGTAGTGTCGAAAAAGTCAAAAATGGGGATTTTCCCAAACCTTGCTAAAAGGGGCCAGGGGTGCGGACTGAGTCAGAAAGGAGCAAAATCAAGCACAGTTGGGGCGTTTTGTGAAAATTGTGAAGGATTTTCCATAGTGGGCAAAAATTGAAAAAAACGACAGGGCCGGTAGTGTCGAAAAAGTCAAAAATGGGGATTTTCCAAAACCTTGCTAAAAGGGGCCAGGGGGGCGGACTAAGTAAGAAAGGAGCAAAATCAAGCACAGTTGGGGCGTTTTGGGAAAATTGTGAAGGATTTTCCAAAGTGGGCAAAATTTGAAAAAAACGACAGGTCCGGTAGTGTCGAAAAAGTCAAAAATGCGGATTTTCCCAAATCTTTGCTAAAAGGGGCCAAGGGGCGGGCTTATTGAAAAACGAGCAAAATCAAGCACAGTTGGGGCGTTTTGTGAAAATTGTGAAGGATTTTCCAAACCGGGTAAAATTTGAAAAAAAGACAGGGCCGGTAGTGTCGAAAAAGTCAAAAATGGGGATTTTCACAAAATTTGCTTAAAGAGGCCAGAGGGGGGGGCTGAGTGAAAAACGAGCAAAATCAAGCACAGTTGGGGCGTTTTGTGAAAATTGTGAAGGATTTTCCAAACCGGGTAAAATTTGAAAAAAAGACAGGGCCGGTAGTGTCGAAAAAGTCAAAAATGCGGATTTTCCCAAACCTTGCTAAAAGGGGCCAGGGGGGCGGACTGAGTCAGAAATGAGCAAAATCAAGCACAGTTGGGGCGTTTTGAGAAAATTGTGAAGGATTTTCCAAACCGGGCAAAATTTGAAAAAAACGACAGGGCCGGTAGTGTCGAAAAAGTCAAAAATGGGGATTTTCCAAAACCTTGCTAAAAGGGGCCAGGGGGGCGGACTAAGTAAGAAAGGAGCAAAATCAAGCACAGTTGGGGCGTTTTGGGAAAATTGTGAAGGATTTTCCAAACCGGGCAAAATTTGAAAAAAACGACAGGTCCGGTAGTGTCGAAAAAGTCAAAAATGGGGATTTTCACAAAATTTGCTTAAAGAGGCCAGAGGGGGGGGGCTGAGAGAAAAACGAGCAAAATCAAGCACAGTTGGGGCGTTTTGTGAAAATTGTGAAGGATTTTCCATAGTGGGCAAAAATTGAAAAAAACGACAGGGCCGGTAGTGTCGAAAAAGTCAAAAATGGGGATTTTCCCAAACCTTGCTAAAAGGGGCCAGGGGGGCGGGCTGAGTCAGAAAGGAGCAAAATCAAGCACAGTTGGGGCGTTGTGTGAAAATTGTGAAGGATTTTCCAAAGTGGGCAAAAATTGAAAAAAACGACAGGTCCGGTAGTGTCGAAAAAGTCAAAAATGCGGATTTTCCCAAAATTTGCTTAAAGAGGCCAGAGGGGGGGGGCTGAGTGAAAAACGAGCAAAATCAAGCACAGTTGGGGCGTTTTGGGAAAATTGTGAAGGATTTTCCAAACCGGGCAAAATTTGAAAAAAACGACAGGGCCGGTAGTGTAGAAAAAGTCAAAAATGGGGATTTTCCCAAACCTTGCTAAAAGGGGCCAGGGGGGCGGACTGAGTCAGAAAGGAGCAAAATCAAGCACAGTTGGGGCGTTTTGGGAAAATTGTGAAGGATTTTCCAAACCGGGCAAAATTTGAAAAAAACGACAGTGCCGGTAGTGTCGAAAAAGTCAAAAATGGGGATTTTCCCAAACTTTGCTTAAAGAGGCCAGAGGGGGGGGCTGGGTGAAAAAGGAGCAAAATCAAGCACAGTTGGGGCGTTTTGTGAAAATTGTGAAGGATTTTCCAAAGTGGGCAAAAATTGAAAAAAACGACAGGGCCGGTAGTGTCGAAAAAGTCAAAAATGGGGATTTTCACAAACCTTGCTAAAAGGTGCCAGGGGGTGGACTGAGTCAGAAAGGAGCAAAATCAAGCACAGTTGGGGCGTTTTGAGAAAATTGTGAAGGATTTTCCAAAGTGGGCAAAATTTGAAAAAAACGACAGGTCCGGTAGTGTCGAAAAAGTCAAAAATTGGGATTTTCCCAAATTTTTGCTAAAAGGGGCCAGGGGGCGGGATGATTGAAAAACGAGCAAAATCAAGCACAGTTGGGGCGTTTTGTGAAAATTGTGAAGGATTTTCCAAACCGGGCAAAATTTGAAAAAAAGACAGGGCCGGTAGTGTCGAAAAAGTCAAAAATGGGGATTTTCCCAAACCTTGCTAAAAGGTGCCAGGGGGCGGACTGAGTCAGAAAGGAGCAAAATCAAGCACAGTTGGGGCGTTTTGGGAAAATTGTGAAGGATTTTCCAACTCGGGCAAAAATTGAAAAAAACGACAGGACCGGTAGTGTCGAAAAAGTCAAAAATGCGGATTTTCCCAAACCTTGCTAAAAGGGGCCAGGGGGGGATACTGAGTCAGAAATGAGCAAAATCAAGCACAGTTGGGGCGTTTTGAGAAAATTGTGAAGGATTTTCCAAACCGGGCAAAATTTGAAAAAAAGACAGGGCCGGTAGTGTCGAAAAAGTCAAAAATGGGGATTTTCCCAAACCTTGCTAAAAGGTGCCAGGGGGCGGACTGAGTCAGAAAGGAGCAAAATCAAGCACAGTTGGGGCGTTTTGGGAAAATTGTGAAGGATTTTCCAACGTGGGCAAAAATTGAAAAAAACGACAAGACCGGTAGTGTCGAAAAAGTCAAAAATGCGGATTTTCCCAAACCTTGCTAAAAGGGGCCAGGGGGGCGGACTGAGTCAGAAATGAGCAAAATCAAGCACAGTTGGGGCGTTTTGAGAAAATTGAGAAGGATTTTCCAAACCGGGCATAAATTGAAAAAAAAGACAGGGCCGGTAGTGTCGAAAAAGTCAAAAATGGGGATTTTCCCAAATCCTTGCTAAAAGGGGCCAGGGGGGCGGGCTGAGTGAGAAAGGAGCAATATCAAGCACAGTTGGGGCGTTGTGTGAAAATTGTGAAGGATTTTCCAAAGTGGGCAAAAATTGAAAAAAACGACAGGTCCGGTAGTGTCGAAAAAGTCAAAAATGGGGATTTTCCCAAAATTTGCTTAAAGAGGCCAGAGGGGGGGGCTGAGTGAAAAACGAGCAAAATCAAGCACAGTTGGGGCGTTTTGGGAAAATTGTGAAGGATTTTCCAAACCGGGCAAAATTTGAAAAAAACGACAGGGCCGGTAGTGTCGAAAAAGTCAAAAATGCGGATTTTCCCAAATCTTTGCTAAAAGGGGCCAGGGGGTGGGCTGATTGAAAAACGAGCAAAATCAAGCACAGTTGGGGCGTTTTGTGAAAATTGTGAAGGATTTTCCAAACCGGGTAAAATTTGAAAAAAAGACAGGGCCGGTAGTGTAGAAAAAGTCAAAAATGGGGATTTTCCCAAACCTTGCTAAAAGGGGCCAGGGGGGCGGACTGAGTCAGAAAGGAGCAAAATCAAGCACAGTTGGGGCGTTTTGGGAAAATTGTGAAGGATTTTCCAAACCGGGCAAAATTTGAAAAAAACGACAGTGCCGGTAGTGTCGAAAAAGTCAAAAATGGGGATTTTCCCAAACTTTGCTTAAAGAGGCCAGAGGGGGGGGCTGGGTGAAAAAGGAGCAAAATCAAGCACAGTTGGGGCGTTTTGTGAAAATTGTGAAGGATTTTCCAAAGTGGGCAAAAATTGAAAAAAACGACAGGGCCGGTAGTGTCGAAAAAGTCAAAAATGGGGATTTTCACAAACCTTGCTAAAAGGTGCCAGGGGGTGGACTGAGTCAGAAAGGAGCAAAATCAAGCACAGTTGGGGCGTTTTGAGAAAATTGTGAAGGATTTTCCAAAGTGGGCAAAATTTGAAAAAAACGACAGGTCCGGTAGTGTCGAAAAAGTCAAAAATTGGGATTTTCCCAAATTTTTGCTAAAAGGGGCCAGGGGGCGGGATGATTGAAAAACGAGCAAAATCAAGCACAGTTGGGGCGTTTTGTGAAAATTGTGAAGGATTTTCCAAACCGGGCAAAATTTGAAAAAAAGACAGGGCCGGTAGTGTCGAAAAAGTCAAAAATGGGGATTTTCCCAAACCTTGCTAAAAGGTGCCAGGGGGCGGACTGAGTCAGAAAGGAGCAAAATCAAGCACAGTTGGGGCGTTTTGTGAAAATTGTGAAGGATTTTCCATAGTGGGCAAAAATTGAAAAAAACGACAGGGCCGGTAGTGTCGAAAAAGTCAAAAATGGGGATTTTCCCAAACCTTGCTAAAAGGGGCCAGGGGGGCGGGCTGAGTCAGAAAGGAGCAAAATCAAGCACAGTTGGGGCGTTGTGTGAAAATTGTGAAGGATTTTCCAAAGTGGGCAAAAATTGAAAAAAACGACAGGTCCGGTAGTGTCGAAAAAGTCAAAAATGCGGATTTTCCCAAAATTTGCTTAAAGAGGCCAGAGGGGGGGGCTGAGTGAAAAACGAGCAAAATCAAGCACAGTTGGGGCGTTTTGTGAAAATTGTGAAGGATTTTCCAAACCGGGCAAAATTTGAAAAAAACGACAGGGCCGGTAGTGTCGAAAAAGTCAAAAATGGGGATTTTCCAAAACCTTGCTAAAAGGGGCCAGGGGGGCAAACTAAGTAAGAAAGGAGCAAAATCAAGCACAGTTGGGGCGTTTTGGGAAAATTGTGAAGGATTTTCCAAACCGGGCAAAATTTGAAAAAAACGACAGGGCCGGTAGTGTCGAAAAAGTCAAAAATGCGGATTTTCCCAAATCTTTGCTAAAAGGGGCCAGGGGGCGGGCTGATTGAAAAACGAGCAAAATCAAGCACAGTTGGGGCGTTTTGTGAAAATTGTGAAGGATTTTCCAAACCGGGTAAAATTTGAAAAAAAGACAGGGTAGTGTAGAAAAAGTCAAAAATGGGGATTTGCCCAAACCTTGCTAAAAGGGGCCAGGGGGGCGGACTGAGTCAGAAAGGAGCAAAATCAAGCACAGTTGGGGCGTTTTGGGAAAATTGTGAAGGATTTTCCAAACCGGGCAAAATTTGAAAAAAACGACAGTGCCGGTAGTGTCGAAAAAGTCAAAAATGGGGATTTTCCCAAACTTTGCTTAAAGAGGCCAGAGGGGGGGGCTGGGTGAAAAAGGAGCAAAATCAAGCACAGTTGGGGCGTTTTGTGAAAATTGTGAAGGATTTTCCAAAGTGGGCAAAAATTGAAAAAAACGACAGGGCCGGTAGTGTCGAAAAAGTCAAAAATGGGGATTTTCACAAACCTTGCTAAAAGGTGCCAGGGGGTGGACTGAGTCAGAAAGGAGCAAAATCAAGCACAGTTGGGGCGTTTTGAGAAAATTGTGAAGGATTTTCCAAAGTGGGCAAAATTTGAAAAAAACGACAGGTCCGGTAGTGTCGAAAAAGTCAAAAATTGGGATTTTCCCAAATTTTTGCTAAAAGGGGCCAGGGGGCGGGCTGATTGAAAAACGAGCAAAATCAAGCACAGTTGGGGCGTTTTGTGAAAATTGTGAAGGATTTTCCAAACCGGGCAAAATTTGAAAAAAAGACAGGGCCGGTAGTGTCGAAAAAGTCAAAAATGGGGATTTTCCCAAACCTTGCTAAAAGGTGCCAGGGGGCGGACTGAGTCAGAAAGGAGCAAAATCAAGCACAGTTGGGGCGTTTTGAGAAAATTGTGAAGGATTTTCCAAACCGGGCAAAATTTGAAAAAAACGACAGGGCCGGTAGTGTCGAAAAAGTCAAAAATGGGGATTTTCCAAAACCTTGCTAAAAGGGGCCAGGGGGGCGGACTAAGTAAGAAAGGAGCAAAATCAAGCACAGTTGGGGCGTTTTGGGAAAATTGTGAAGGATTTTCCAAACCGGGCAAAATTTGAAAAAAACGACAGGTCCGGTAGTGTCGAAAAAGTCAAAAATGGGGATTTTCACAAAATTTGCTTAAAGAGGCCAGAGGGGGGGGGCTGAGAGAAAAACGAGCAAAATCAAGCACAGTTGGGGCGTTTTGTGAAAATTGTGAAGGATTTTCCATAGTGGGCAAAAATTGAAAAAAACGACAGGGCCGGTAGTGTCGAAAAAGTCAAAAATGGGGATTTTCCCAAACCTTGCTAAAAGGGGCCAGGGGGGCGGGCTGAGTCAGAAAGGAGCAAAATCAAGCACAGTTGGGGCGTTGTGTGAAAATTGTGAAGGATTTTCCAAAGTGGGCAAAAATTGAAAAAAACGACAGGTCCGGTAGTGTCGAAAAAGTCAAAAATGCGGATTTTCCCAAAATTTGCTTAAAGAGGCCAGAGGGGGGGGGCTGAGTGAAAAACGAGCAAAATCAAGCACAGTTGGGGCGTTTTGGGAAAATTGTGAAGGATTTTCCAAACCGGGCAAAATTTGAAAAAAACGACAGGGCCGGTAGTGTAGAAAAAGTCAAAAATGGGGATTTTCCCAAACCTTGCTAAAAGGGGCCAGGGGGGCGGACTGAGTCAGAAAGGAGCAAAATCAAGCACAGTTGGGGCGTTTTGGGAAAATTGTGAAGGATTTTCCAAACCGGGCAAAATTTGAAAAAAACGACAGTGCCGGTAGTGTCGAAAAAGTCAAAAATGGGGATTTTCCCAAACTTTGCTTAAAGAGGCCAGAGGGGGGGGCTGGGTGAAAAAGGAGCAAAATCAAGCACAGTTGGGGCGTTTTGTGAAAATTGTGAAGGATTTTCCAAAGTGGGCAAAAATTGAAAAAAACGACAGGGCCGGTAGTGTCGAAAAAGTCAAAAATGGGGATTTTCACAAACCTTGCTAAAAGGTGCCAGGGGGTGGACTGAGTCAGAAAGGAGCAAAATCAAGCACAGTTGGGGCGTTTTGAGAAAATTGTGAAGGATTTTCCAAAGTGGGCAAAATTTGAAAAAAACGACAGGTCCGGTAGTGTCGAAAAAGTCAAAAATTGGGATTTTCCCAAATTTTTGCTAAAAGGGGCCAGGGGGCGGGATGATTGAAAAACGAGCAAAATCAAGCACAGTTGGGGCGTTTTGTGAAAATTGTGAAGGATTTTCCAAACCGGGCAAAATTTGAAAAAAAGACAGGGCCGGTAGTGTCGAAAAAGTCAAAAATGGGGATTTTCCCAAACCTTGCTAAAAGGTGCCAGGGGGCGGACTGAGTCAGAAAGGAGCAAAATCAAGCACAGTTGGGGCGTTTTGGGAAAATTGTGAAGGATTTTCCAACTCGGGCAAAAATTGAAAAAAACGACAGGACCGGTAGTGTCGAAAAAGTCAAAAATGCGGATTTTCCCAAACCTTGCTAAAAGGGGCCAGGGGGGGATACTGAGTCAGAAATGAGCAAAATCAAGCACAGTTGGGGCGTTTTGAGAAAATTGTGAAGGATTTTCCAAACCGGGCAAAATTTGAAAAAAAGACAGGGCCGGTAGTGTCGAAAAAGTCAAAAATGGGGATTTTCCCAAACCTTGCTAAAAGGTGCCAGGGGGCGGACTGAGTCAGAAAGGAGCAAAATCAAGCACAGTTGGGGCGTTTTGAGAAAATTGTGAAGGATTTTCCAAACCGGGCAAAATTTGAAAAAAACGACAGGGCCGGTAGTGTCGAAAAAGTCAAAAATGGGGATTTTCCAAAACCTTGCTAAAAGGGGCCAGGGGGGCGGACTAAGTAAGAAAGGAGCAAAATCAAGCACAGTTGGGGCGTTTTGGGAAAATTGTGAAGGATTTTCCAAACCGGGCAAAATTTGAAAAAAACGACAGGTCCGGTAGTGTCGAAAAAGTCAAAAATGGGGATTTTCACAAAATTTGCTTAAAGAGGCCAGAGGGGGGGGGCTGAGAGAAAAACGAGCAAAATCAAGCACAGTTGGGGCGTTTTGTGAAAATTGTGAAGGATTTTCCATAGTGGGCAAAAATTGAAAAAAACGACAGGGCCGGTAGTGTCGAAAAAGTCAAAAATGGGGATTTTCCCAAACCTTGCTAAAAGGGGCCAGGGGGGCGGGCTGAGTCAGAAAGGAGCAAAATCAAGCACAGTTGGGGCGTTGTGTGAAAATTGTGAAGGATTTTCCAAAGTGGGCAAAAATTGAAAAAAACGACAGGTCCGGTAGTGTCGAAAAAGTCAAAAATGCGGATTTTCCCAAAATTTGCTTAAAGAGGCCAGAGGGGGGGGGCTGAGTGAAAAACGAGCAAAATCAAGCACAGTTGGGGCGTTTTGGGAAAATTGTGAAGGATTTTCCAAACCGGGCAAAATTTGAAAAAAACGACAGGGCCGGTAGTGTAGAAAAAGTCAAAAATGGGGATTTTCCCAAACCTTGCTAAAAGGGGCCAGGGGGGCGGACTGAGTCAGAAAGGAGCAAAATCAAGCACAGTTGGGGCGTTTTGGGAAAATTGTGAAGGATTTTCCAAACCGGGCAAAATTTGAAAAAAACGACAGTGCCGGTAGTGTCGAAAAAGTCAAAAATGGGGATTTTCCCAAACTTTGCTTAAAGAGGCCAGAGGGGGGGGCTGGGTGAAAAAGGAGCAAAATCAAGCACAGTTGGGGCGTTTTGTGAAAATTGTGAAGGATTTTCCAAAGTGGGCAAAAATTGAAAAAAACGACAGGGCCGGTAGTGTCGAAAAAGTCAAAAATGGGGATTTTCACAAACCTTGCTAAAAGGTGCCAGGGGGTGGACTGAGTCAGAAAGGAGCAAAATCAAGCACAGTTGGGGCGTTTTGAGAAAATTGTGAAGGATTTTCCAAAGTGGGCAAAATTTGAAAAAAACGACAGGTCCGGTAGTGTCGAAAAAGTCAAAAATTGGGATTTTCCCAAATTTTTGCTAAAAGGGGCCAGGGGGCGGGATGATTGAAAAACGAGCAAAATCAAGCACAGTTGGGGCGTTTTGTGAAAATTGTGAAGGATTTTCCAAACCGGGCAAAATTTGAAAAAAAGACAGGGCCGGTAGTGTCGAAAAAGTCAAAAATGGGGATTTTCCCAAACCTTGCTAAAAGGTGCCAGGGGGCGGACTGAGTCAGAAAGGAGCAAAATCAAGCACAGTTGGGGCGTTTTGGGAAAATTGTGAAGGATTTTCCAACTCGGGCAAAAATTGAAAAAAACGACAGGACCGGTAGTGTCGAAAAAGTCAAAAATGCGGATTTTCCCAAACCTTGCTAAAAGGGGCCAGGGGGGGATACTGAGTCAGAAATGAGCAAAATCAAGCACAGTTGGGGCGTTTTGAGAAAATTGTGAAGGATTTTCCAAACCGGGCAAAATTTGAAAAAAAGACAGGGCCGGTAGTGTCGAAAAAGTCAAAAATGGGGATTTTCCCAAACCTTGCTAAAAGGTGCCAGGGGGCGGACTGAGTCAGAAAGGAGCAAAATCAAGCACAGTTGGGGCGTTTTGGGAAAATTGTGAAGGATTTTCCAACGTGGGCAAAAATTGAAAAAAACGACAAGACCGGTAGTGTCGAAAAAGTCAAAAATGCGGATTTTCCCAAACCTTGCTAAAAGGGGCCAGGGGGGCGGACTGAGTCAGAAATGAGCAAAATCAAGCACAGTTGGGGCGTTTTGAGAAAATTGAGAAGGATTTTCCAAACCGGGCATAAATTGAAAAAAAAGACAGGGCCGGTAGTGTCGAAAAAGTCAAAAATGGGGATTTTCCCAAATCCTTGCTAAAAGGGGCCAGGGGGGCGGGCTGAGTGAGAAAGGAGCAATATCAAGCACAGTTGGGGCGTTGTGTGAAAATTGTGAAGGATTTTCCAAAGTGGGCAAAAATTGAAAAAAACGACAGGTCCGGTAGTGTCGAAAAAGTCAAAAATGGGGATTTTCCCAAAATTTGCTTAAAGAGGCCAGAGGGGGGGGCTGAGTGAAAAACGAGCAAAATCAAGCACAGTTGGGGCGTTTTGGGAAAATTGTGAAGGATTTTCCAAACCGGGCAAAATTTGAAAAAAACGACAGGGCCGGTAGTGTCGAAAAAGTCAAAAATGCGGATTTTCCCAAATCTTTGCTAAAAGGGGCCAGGGGGTGGGCTGATTGAAAAACGAGCAAAATCAAGCACAGTTGGGGCGTTTTGTGAAAATTGTGAAGGATTTTCCAAACCGGGTAAAATTTGAAAAAAAGACAGGGCCGGTAGTGTAGAAAAAGTCAAAAATGGGGATTTTCCCAAACCTTGCTAAAAGGGGCCAGGGGGGCGGACTGAGTCAGAAAGGAGCAAAATCAAGCACAGTTGGGGCGTTTTGGGAAAATTGTGAAGGATTTTCCAAACCGGGCAAAATTTGAAAAAAACGACAGTGCCGGTAGTGTCGAAAAAGTCAAAAATGGGGATTTTCCCAAACTTTGCTTAAAGAGGCCAGAGGGGGGGGCTGGGTGAAAAAGGAGCAAAATCAAGCACAGTTGGGGCGTTTTGTGAAAATTGTGAAGGATTTTCCAAAGTGGGCAAAAATTGAAAAAAACGACAGGGCCGGTAGTGTCGAAAAAGTCAAAAATGGGGATTTTCACAAACCTTGCTAAAAGGTGCCAGGGGGTGGACTGAGTCAGAAAGGAGCAAAATCAAGCACAGTTGGGGCGTTTTGAGAAAATTGTGAAGGATTTTCCAAAGTGGGCAAAATTTGAAAAAAACGACAGGTCCGGTAGTGTCGAAAAAGTCAAAAATTGGGATTTTCCCAAATTTTTGCTAAAAGGGGCCAGGGGGCGGGATGATTGAAAAACGAGCAAAATCAAGCACAGTTGGGGCGTTTTGTGAAAATTGTGAAGGATTTTCCAAACCGGGCAAAATTTGAAAAAAAGACAGGGCCGGTAGTGTCGAAAAAGTCAAAAATGGGGATTTTCCCAAACCTTGCTAAAAGGTGCCAGGGGGCGGACTGAGTCAGAAAGGAGCAAAATCAAGCACAGTTGGGGCGTTTTGTGAAAATTGTGAAGGATTTTCCATAGTGGGCAAAAATTGAAAAAAACGACAGGGCCGGTAGTGTCGAAAAAGTCAAAAATGGGGATTTTCCCAAACCTTGCTAAAAGGGGCCAGGGGGGCGGGCTGAGTCAGAAAGGAGCAAAATCAAGCACAGTTGGGGCGTTGTGTGAAAATTGTGAAGGATTTTCCAAAGTGGGCAAAAATTGAAAAAAACGACAGGTCCGGTAGTGTCGAAAAAGTCAAAAATGCGGATTTTCCCAAAATTTGCTTAAAGAGGCCAGAGGGGGGGGCTGAGTGAAAAACGAGCAAAATCAAGCACAGTTGGGGCGTTTTGTGAAAATTGTGAAGGATTTTCCAAACCGGGCAAAATTTGAAAAAAACGACAGGGCCGGTAGTGTCGAAAAAGTCAAAAATGGGGATTTTCCAAAACCTTGCTAAAAGGGGCCAGGGGGGCAAACTAAGTAAGAAAGGAGCAAAATCAAGCACAGTTGGGGCGTTTTGGGAAAATTGTGAAGGATTTTCCAAACCGGGCAAAATTTGAAAAAAACGACAGGGCCGGTAGTGTCGAAAAAGTCAAAAATGCGGATTTTCCCAAATCTTTGCTAAAAGGGGCCAGGGGGCGGGCTGATTGAAAAACGAGCAAAATCAAGCACAGTTGGGGCGTTTTGTGAAAATTGTGAAGGATTTTCCAAACCGGGTAAAATTTGAAAAAAAGACAGGGTAGTGTAGAAAAAGTCAAAAATGGGGATTTGCCCAAACCTTGCTAAAAGGGGCCAGGGGGGCGGACTGAGTCAGAAAGGAGCAAAATCAAGCACAGTTGGGGCGTTTTGGGAAAATTGTGAAGGATTTTCCAAACCGGGCAAAATTTGAAAAAAACGACAGTGCCGGTAGTGTCGAAAAAGTCAAAAATGGGGATTTTCCCAAACTTTGCTTAAAGAGGCCAGAGGGGGGGGCTGGGTGAAAAAGGAGCAAAATCAAGCACAGTTGGGGCGTTTTGTGAAAATTGTGAAGGATTTTCCAAAGTGGGCAAAAATTGAAAAAAACGACAGGGCCGGTAGTGTCGAAAAAGTCAAAAATGGGGATTTTCACAAACCTTGCTAAAAGGTGCCAGGGGGTGGACTGAGTCAGAAAGGAGCAAAATCAAGCACAGTTGGGGCGTTTTGAGAAAATTGTGAAGGATTTTCCAAAGTGGGCAAAATTTGAAAAAAACGACAGGTCCGGTAGTGTCGAAAAAGTCAAAAATTGGGATTTTCCCAAATTTTTGCTAAAAGGGGCCAGGGGGCGGGCTGATTGAAAAACGAGCAAAATCAAGCACAGTTGGGGCGTTTTGTGAAAATTGTGAAGGATTTTCCAAACCGGGCAAAATTTGAAAAAAAGACAGGGCCGGTAGTGTCGAAAAAGTCAAAAATGGGGATTTTCCCAAACCTTGCTAAAAGGTGCCAGGGGGCGGACTGAGTCAGAAAGGAGCAAAATCAAGCACAGTTGGGGCGTTTTGGGAAAATTGTGAAGGATTTTCCAACGTGGGCAAAAATTGAAAAAAACGACAGGACCGGTAGTGTCGAAAAAGTCAAAAATGCGGATTTTCCCAAACCTTGCTAAAAGGGGCCAGGGGGGGATACTGAGTCAGAAATGAGCAAAATCAAGCACAGTTGGGGCGTTTTGAGAAAATTGTGAAGGATTTTCCAAACCGGGCAAAATTTGAAAAAAAGACAGGGCCGGTAGTGTCGAAAAAGTCAAAAATGGGGATTTTCCCAAACCTTGCTAAAAGGTGCCAGGGGGCGGACTGAGTCAGAAAGGAGCAAAATCAAGCACAGTTGGGGCGTTTTGGGAAAATTGTGAAGGATTTTCCAACGTGGGCAAAAATTGAAAAAAACGACAGGACCGGTAGTGTCGAAAAAGTCAAAAATGGGGATTTTCCCAAACCTTGCTAAAAGGGGCCAGGGGGGCGGACTGCGTCAGAAATGAGCAAAATCAAGCACAGTTGGGGCGTTTTGAGAAAATTGTGAAGGATTTTCCAAACCGGGCAAAATTTGAAAAAAACGACAGGGCCGGTAGTGTCGAAAAAGTCAAAAATGGGGATTTTCCAAAACCTTGCTAAAAGGGGCCAGGGGGGCGGACTAAGTAAGAAAGGAGCAAAATCAAGCACAGTTGGGACGTTTTGGGAAAATTGTGAAGGATTTTCCAAACCGGGCAAAATTTGAAAAAAACGACAGAGTCGGTAGTGTCGAAAAAGTCAAAAATGCGGATTTTCCCAAATCTTTGCTAAAAGGGGCCAGGGGGCGGGCTTATTGAAAAACGAGCAAAATCAAGCACAGTTGGGGCGTTTTGTGAAAATTGTGAAGGATTTTCCAAACCGGGTAAAATTTGAAAAAAACGACAGGGCCGGTAGTGTCGAAAAAGTCAAAAATGCGGATTTTCCCAAATCTTTGCTAAAAGGGGCCAGGGGGCGGGCTGATTGAAAAACGAGGAAAATCAAGCACAGTTGGGGCGTTTTGTGAAAATTGTGAAGGATTTTCCGAACCGGGTAAAATTTGAAAAAAAGACAGGGTAGTGTAGAAAAAGTCAAAAATGGGGATTTGCCCAAACCTTGCTAAAAGGGGCCAGGGGGGCGGACTGAGTCAGAAAGGAGCAAAATCAAGCACAGTTGGGGCGTTTTGGGAAAATTGTGAAGGATTTTCCAAACCGGGCAAAATTTGAAAAAAACGACAGTGCCGGTAGTGTCGAAAAAGTCAAAAATGGGGATTTTCCCAAACTTTGCTTAAAGAGGCCAGAGGGGGGGGCTGGGTGAAAAAGGAGCAAAATCAAGCACAGTTGGGGCGTTTTGTGAAAATTGTGAAGGATTTTCCAAAGTGGGCAAAAATTGAAAAAAACGACAGGGCCGGTAGTGTCGAAAAAGTCAAAAATGGGGATTTTCACAAACCTTGCTAAAAGGTGCCAGGGGGTGGACTGAGTCAGAAAGGAGCAAAATCAAGCACAGTTGGGGCGTTTTGAGAAAATTGTGAAGGATTTTCCAAAGTGGGCAAAATTTGAAAAAAACGACAGGTCCGGTAGTGTCGAAAAAGTCAAAAATTGGGATTTTCCCAAATTTTTGCTAAAAGGGGCCAGGGGGCGGGCTGATTGAAAAACGAGCAAAATCAAGCACAGTTGGGGCGTTTTGTGAAAATTGTGAAGGATTTTCCAAACCGGGCAAAATTTGAAAAAAAGACAGGGCCGGTAGTGTCGAAAAAGTCAAAAATGGGGATTTTCCCAAACCTTGCTAAAAGGTGCCAGGGGGCGGACTGAGTCAGAAAGGAGCAAAATCAAGCACAGTTGGGGCGTTTTGGGAAAATTGTGAAGGATTTTCCAACGTGGGCAAAAATTGAAAAAAACGACAGGACCGGTAGTGTCGAAAAAGTCAAAAATGCGGATTTTCCCAAACCTTGCTAAAAGGGGCCAGGGGGGGATACTGAGTCAGAAATGAGCAAAATCAAGCACAGTTGGGGCGTTTTGAGAAAATTGTGAAGGATTTTCCAAACCGGGCAAAATTTGAAAAAAAGACAGGGCCGGTAGTGTCGAAAAAGTCAAAAATGGGGATTTTCCCAAACCTTGCTAAAAGGTGCCAGGGGGCGGACTGAGTCAGAAAGGAGCAAAATCAAGCACAGTTGGGGCGTTTTGGGAAAATTGTGAAGGATTTTCCAACGTGGGCAAAAATTGAAAAAAACGACAGGACCGGTAGTGTCGAAAAAGTCAAAAATGGGGATTTTCCCAAACCTTGCTAAAAGGGGCCAGGGGGGCGGACTGCGTCAGAAATGAGCAAAATCAAGCACAGTTGGGGCGTTTTGAGAAAATTGTGAAGGATTTTCCAAACCGGGCAAAATTTGAAAAAAACGACAGGGCCGGTAGTGTCGAAAAAGTCAAAAATGGGGATTTTCCAAAACCTTGCTAAAAGGGGCCAGGGGGGCGGACTAAGTAAGAAAGGAGCAAAATCAAGCACAGTTGGGACGTTTTGGGAAAATTGTGAAGGATTTTCCAAACCGGGCAAAATTTGAAAAAAACGACAGAGTCGGTAGTGTCGAAAAAGTCAAAAATGCGGATTTTCCCAAATCTTTGCTAAAAGGGGCCAGGGGGCGGGCTTATTGAAAAACGAGCAAAATCAAGCACAGTTGGGGCGTTTTGTGAAAATTGTGAAGGATTTTCCAAACCGGGTAAAATTTGAAAAAAACGACAGGGCCGGTAGTGTCGAAAAAGTCAAAAATGCGGATTTTCCCAAATCTTTGCTAAAAGGGGCCAGGGGGCGGGCTGATTGAAAAACGAGCAAAATCAAGCACAGTTGGGGCGTTTTGTGAAAATTGTGAAGGATTTTCCAAACCGGGTAAAATTTGAAAAAAAGACAGGGTAGTGTAGAAAAAGTCAAAAATGGGGATTTGCCCAAACCTTGCTAAAAGGGGCCAGGGGGGCGGACTGAGTCAGAAAGGAGCAAAATCAAGCACAGTTGGGGCGTTTTGGGAAAATTGTGAAGGATTTTCCAAACCGGGCAAAATTTGAAAAAAACGACAGTGCCGGTAGTGTCGAAAAAGTCAAAAATGGGGATTTTCCCAAACTTTGCTTAAAGAGGCCAGAGGGGGGGGCTGGGTGAAAAAGGAGCAAAATCAAGCACAGTTGGGGCGTTTTGTGAAAATTGTGAAGGATTTTCCAAAGTGGGCAAAAATTGAAAAAAACGACAGGGCCGGTAGTGTCGAAAAAGTCAAAAATGGGGATTTTCACAAACCTTGCTAAAAGGTGCCAGGGGGTGGACTGAGTCAGAAAGGAGCAAAATCAAGCACAGTTGGGGCGTTTTGAGAAAATTGTGAAGGATTTTCCAAAGTGGGCAAAATTTGAAAAAAACGACAGGTCCGGTAGTGTCGAAAAAGTCAAAAATTGGGATTTTCCCAAATTTTTGCTAAAAGGGGCCAGGGGGCGGGCTGATTGAAAAACGAGCAAAATCAAGCACAGTTGGGGCGTTTTGTGAAAATTGTGAAGGATTTTCCAAACCGGGCAAAATTTGAAAAAAAGACAGGGCCGGTAGTGTCGAAAAAGTCAAAAATGGGGATTTTCCCAAACCTTGCTAAAAGGTGCCAGGGGGCGGACTGAGTCAGAAAGGAGCAAAATCAAGCACAGTTGGGGCGTTTTGGGAAAATTGTGAAGGATTTTCCAACGTGGGCAAAAATTGAAAAAAACGACAGGACCGGTAGTGTCGAAAAAGTCAAAAATGCGGATTTTCCCAAACCTTGCTAAAAGGGGCCAGGGGGTGATACTGAGTCAGAAATGAGCAAAATCAAGCACAGTTGGGGCGTTTTGAGAAAATTGTGAAGGATTTTCCAAACCGGGCAAAATTTGAAAAAAAGACAGGGCCGGTAGTGTCGAAAAAGTCAAAAATGGGGATTTTCCCAAACCTTGCTAAAAGGTGCCAGGGGGCGGACTGAGTCAGAAAGGAGCAAAATCAAGCACAGTTGGGGCGTTTTGGGAAAATTGTGAAGGATTTTCCAACGTGGGCAAAAATTGAAAAAAACGACAGGACCGGTAGTGTCGAAAAAGTCAAAAATGGGGATTTTCCCAAACCTTGCTAAAAGGGGCCAGGGGGGCGGACTGCGTCAGAAATGAGCAAAATCAAGCACAGTTGGGGCGTTTTGAGAAAATTGTGAAGGATTTTCCAAACCGGGCAAAATTTGAAAAAAACGACAGGGCCGGTAGTGTCGAAAAAGTCAAAAATGGGGATTTTCCAAAACCTTGCTAAAAGGGGCCAGGGGGGCGGACTAAGTAAGAAAGGAGCAAAATCAAGCACAGTTGGGACGTTTTGGGAAAATTGTGAAGGATTTTCCAAACCGGGCAAAATTTGAAAAAAACGACAGAGTCGGTAGTGTCGAAAAAGTCAAAAATGCGGATTTTCCCAAATCTTTGCTAAAAGGGGCCAGGGGGCGGGCTTATTGAAAAACGAGCAAAATCAAGCACAGTTGGGGCGTTTTGTGAAAATTGTGAAGGATTTTCCAAACCGGGTAAAATTTGAAAAAAAGACAGGGCCGGTAGTGTCGAAAAAGTCAAAAATGGGGATTTTCACAAAATTTGCTTAAAGAGGCCAGAGGGGGGGGCTGAGTGAAAAACGAGCAAAATCAAGCACAGTTGGGGCGTTTTGTGAAAATTGTGAAGGATTTTCCATAGTGGGCAAAAATTGAAAAAAACGACAGGGCCGGTAGTGTCGAAAAAGTCAAAAATGGGGATTTTCCCAAACCTTGCTAAAAGGGGCCAGGGGTGCGGACTGAGTCAGAAAGGAGCAAAATCAAGCACAGTTGGGGCGTTTTGTGAAAATTGTGAAGGATTTTCCATAGTGGGCAAAAATTGAAAAAAACGACAGGGCCGGTAGTGTCGAAAAAGTCAAAAATGGGGATTTTCCAAAACCTTGCTAAAAGGGGCCAGGGGGGCGGACTAAGTAAGAAAGGAGCAAAATCAAGCACAGTTGGGGCGTTTTGGGAAAATTGTGAAGGATTTTCCAAAGTGGGCAAAATTTGAAAAAAACGACAGGTCCGGTAGTGTCGAAAAAGTCAAAAATGCGGATTTTCCCAAATCTTTGCTAAAAGGGGCCAGGGGCGGGCTTATTGAAAAACGAGCAAAATCAAGCACAGTTGGGGCGTTTTGTGAAAATTGTGAAGGATTTTCCAAACCGGGTAAAATTTGAAAAAAAGACAGGGCCGGTAGTGTCGAAAAAGTCAAAAATGGGGATTTTCACAAAATTTGCTTAAAGAGGCCAGAGGGGGGGGCTGAGTGAAAAACGAGCAAAATCAAGCACAGTTGGGGCGTTTTGTGAAAATTGTGAAGGATTTTCCATAGTGGGCAAAAATTGAAAAAAACGACAGGGCCGGTAGTGTCGAAAAAGTCAAAAATGGGGATTTTCCCAAACCTTGCTAAAAGGGGCCAGGGGTGCGGACTGAGTCAGAAAGGAGCAAAATCAAGCACAGTTGGGGCGTTTTGTGAAAATTGTGAAGGATTTTCCATAGTGGGCAAAAATTGAAAAAAACGACAGGGCCGGTAGTGTCGAAAAAGTCAAAAATGGGGATTTTCCAAAACCTTGCTAAAAGGGGCCAGGGGGGCGGACTAAGTAAGAAAGGAGCAAAATCAAGCACAGTTGGGGCGTTTTGGGAAAATTGTGAAGGATTTTCCAAAGTGGGCAAAATTTGAAAAAAACGACAGGTCCGGTAGTGTCGAAAAAGTCAAAAATGCGGATTTTCCCAAATCTTTGCTAAAAGGGGCCAGGGGCGGGCTTATTGAAAAACGAGCAAAATCAAGCACAGTTGGGGCGTTTTGTGAAAATTGTGAAGGATTTTCCAAACCGGGTAAAATTTGAAAAAAAGACAGGGCCGGTAGTGTCGAAAAAGTCAAAAATGGGGATTTTCACAAAATTTGCTTAAAGAGGCCAGAGGGGGGGGCTGAGTGAAAAACGAGCAAAATCAAGCACAGTTGGGCGTTTTGTGAAAATTGTGAAGGATTTTCCATAGTGGGCAAAAATTGAAAAAAACGACAGGGCCGGTAGTGTCGAAAAAGTCAAAAATGGGGATTTTCCCAAACCTTGCTAAAAGGGGCCAAGGGTGCGGACTGAGTCAGAAAGGAGCAAAATCAAGCACAGTTGGGACGTTTTGGGAAAATTGTGAAGGATTTTCCAAACCGGGCAAAATTTGAAAAAAACGACAGAGTCGGTAGTGTCGAAAAAGTCAAAAATGCGGATTTTCCCAAATCTTTGCTAAAAGGGGCCAGGGGGCGGGCTTATTGAAAAACGAGCAAAATCAAGCACAGTTGGGGCGTTTTGTGAAAATTGTGAAGGATTTTCCAAACCGGGTAAAATTTGAAAAAAAGACAGGGCCGGTAGTGTCGAAAAAGTCAAAAATGGGGATTTTCACAAAATTTGCTTAAAGAGGCCAGAGGGGGGGGCTGAGTGAAAAACGAGCAAAATCAAGCACAGTTGGGGCGTTTTGTGAAAATTGTGAAGGATTTTCCATAGTGGGCAAAAATTGAAAAAAACGACAGGGCCGGTAGTGTCGAAAAAGTCAAAAATGGGGATTTTCCCAAACCTTGCTAAAAGGGGCCAGGGGTGCGGACTGAGTCAGAAAGGAGCAAAATCAAGCACAGTTGGGGCGTTTTGTGAAAATTGTGAAGGATTTTCCATAGTGGGCAAAAATTGAAAAAAACGACAGGGCCGGTAGTGTCGAAAAAGTCAAAAATGGGGATTTTCCAAAACCTTGCTAAAAGGGGCCAGGGGGGCGGACTAAGTAAGAAAGGAGCAAAATCAAGCACAGTTGGGGCGTTTTGGGAAAATTGTGAAGGATTTTCCAAAGTGGGCAAAATTTGAAAAAAACGACAGGTCCGGTAGTGTCGAAAAAGTCAAAAATGCGGATTTTCCCAAATCTTTGCTAAAAGGGGCCAGGGGCGGGCTTATTGAAAAACGAGCAAAATCAAGCACAGTTGGGGCGTTTTGTGAAAATTGTGAAGGATTTTCCAAACCGGGTAAAATTTGAAAAAAAGACAGGGCCGGTAGTGTCGAAAAAGTCAAAAATGGGGATTTTCACAAAATTTGCTTAAAGAGGCCAGAGGGGGGGGCTGAGTGAAAAACGAGCAAAATCAAGCACAGTTGGGGCGTTTTGTGAAAATTGTGAAGGATTTTCCATAGTGGGCAAAAATTGAAAAAAACGACAGGGCCGGTAGTGTCGAAAAAGTCAAAAATGGGGATTTTCCCAAACCTTGCTAAAAGGGGCCAGGGGTGCGGACTGAGTCAGAAAGGAGCAAAATCAAGCACAGTTGGGGCGTTTTGTGAAAATTGTGAAGGATTTTCCATAGTGGGCAAAAATTGAAAAAAACGACAGGGCCGGTAGTGTCGAAAAAGTCAAAAATGGGGATTTTCCAAAACCTTGCTAAAAGGGGCCAGGGGGGCGGACTAAGTAAGAAAGGAGCAAAATCAAGCACAGTTGGGGCGTTTTGGGAAAATTGTGAAGGATTTTCCAAAGTGGGCAAAATTTGAAAAAAACGACAGGTCCGGTAGTGTCGAAAAAGTCAAAAATGCGGATTTTCCCAAATCTTTGCTAAAAGGGGCCAGGGGCGGGCTTATTGAAAAACGAGCAAAATCAAGCACAGTTGGGGCGTTTTGTGAAAATTGTGAAGGATTTTCCAAACCGGGTAAAATTTGAAAAAAAGACAGGGCCGGTAGTGTCGAAAAAGTCAAAAATGGGGATTTTCACAAAATTTGCTTAAAGAGGCCAGAGGGGGGGGCTGAGTGAAAAACGAGCAAAATCAAGCACAGTTGGGCGTTTTGTGAAAATTGTGAAGGATTTTCCATAGTGGGCAAAAATTGAAAAAAACGACAGGGCCGGTAGTGTCGAAAAAGTCAAAAATGGGGATTTTCCCAAACCTTGCTAAAAGGGGCCAAGGGTGCGGACTGAGTCAGAAAGGAGCAAAATCAAGCACAGTTGGGGCGTTTTGTGAAAATTGTGAAGGATTTTCCATAGTGGGCAAAAATTGAAAAAAACGACAGGGCCGGTAGTGTCGAAAAAGTCAAAAATGGGGATTTTCCAAAACCTTGCTAAAAGGGGCCAGGGGGGCGGACTAAGTAAGAAAGGAGCAAAATCAAGCACAGTTGGGGCGTTTTGGGAAAATTGTGAAGGATTTTCCAAACCGGGCAAAATTTGAAAAAAACGACAGGGCCGGTAGTGTCGAAAAAGTCAAAAATGCGGATTTTCCCAAATCTTTGCTAAAAGGGGCCAGGGGGCGGGCTTATTGAAAAACGAGCAAAATCAAGCACAGTTGGGGCGTTTTGTGAAAATTGTGAAGGATTTTCCAAACCGGGTAAAATTTGAAAAAAAGACAGGGCCGGTAGTGTCGAAAAAGTCAAAAATGGGGATTTTCACAAAATTTGCTTAAAGAGGCCAGAGGGGGGGGCTGAGTGAAAAACGAGCAAAATCAAGCACAGTTGGGGCGTTTTGTGAAAATTGTGAAGGATTTTCCATAGTGGGCAAAAATTGAAAAAAACGACAGGGCCGGTAGTGTCGAAAAAGTCAAAAATGGGGATTTTCCCAAACCTTGCTAAAAGGGGCCAGGGGGGCGGGCTGAGTCAGAAAGGAGCAAAATCAAGCACAGTTGGGGCGTTGTGTGAAAATTGTGAAGGATTTTCCAAACCGGGCAAAAATTGAAAAAAACGACAGGTCCGGTAGTGTCGAAAAAGTCAAAAATGCGGATTTTCCCAAACCTTGCTAAAAGGGGCCAGGGGGGCGGACTGAGTCAGAAATGAGCAAAATCAAGCACAGTTGGGGCGTTTTGAGAAAATTGTGAAGGATTTTCCAAACCGGGCAAAATTTGAAAAAAACGACAGGGCCGGTAGTGTCGAAAAAGTCAAAAATGCGGATTTTCCCAAACCTTGCTAAAAGGGGCCAGGGGGGCGGACTGAGTCAGAAATGTGCAAAATCAAGCACAGTTGGGGCGTTTTGAGAAAATATTGAAGGATTTTCCAAACCGGGCAAAATTTGAAAAAAACGACAGAGTCGGTAGTGTCGAAAAAGTCAAAAATGCGGATTTTCCCAAATCTTTGCTAAAAGGGGCCAGGGGGCGGGCTTATTGAAAAACGAGCAAAATCAAGCACAGTTGGGGCGTTTTGTGAAAATTGTGAAGGATTTTCCAAACCGGGTAAAATTTGAAAAAAACGACAGGGCCGGTAGTGTCGAAAAAGTCAAAAATGCGGATTTTCCCAAATCTTTGCTAAAAGGGGCCAGGGGGCGGGCTGATTGAAAAACGAGGAAAATCAAGCACAGTTGGGGCGTTTTGTGAAAATTGTGAAGGATTTTCCAAACCGGGTAAAATTTGAAAAAAAGACAGGGTAGTGTAGAAAAAGTCAAAAATGGGGATTTGCCCAAACCTTGCTAAAAGGGGCCAGGGGGGCGGACTGAGTCAGAAAGGAGCAAAATCAAGCACAGTTGGGGCGTTTTGGGAAAATTGTGAAGGATTTTCCAAACCGGGCAAAATTTGAAAAAAACGACAGTGCCGGTAGTGTCGAAAAAGTCAAAAATGGGGATTTTCCCAAACTTGGCTTAAAGAGGCCAGAGGGGGGGGCTGGGTGAAAAAGGAGCAAAATCAAGCACAGTTGGGGCGTTTTGTGAAAATTGTGAAGGATTTTCCAAAGTGGGCAAAAATTGAAAAAAACGACAGGGCCGGTAGTGTCGAAAAAGTCAAAAATGGGGATTTTCACAAACCTTGCTAAAAGGTGCCAGGGGGTGGACTGAGTCAGAAAGGAGCAAAATCAAGCACAGTTGGGGCGTTTTGAGAAAATTGTGAAGGATTTTCCAAAGTGGGCAAAATTTGAAAAAAACGACAGGTCCGGTAGTGTCGAAAAAGTCAAAAATTGGGATTTTCCCAAATTTTTGCTAAAAGGGGCCAGGGGGCGGGCTGATTGAAAAACGAGCAAAATCAAGCACAGTTGGGGCGTTTTGTGAAAATTGTGAAGGATTTTCCAAACCGGGCAAAATTTGAAAAAAAGACAGGGCCGGTAGTGTCGAAAAAGTCAAAAATGGGGATTTTCACAAAATTTGCTTAAAGAGGCCAGAGGGGGGGGCTGAGTGAAAAACGAGCAAAATCAAGCACAGTTGGGGCGTTTTGTGAAAATTGTGAAGGATTTTCCATAGTGGGCAAAAATTGAAAAAAACGACAGGGCCGGTAGTGTCGAAAAAGTCAAAAATGGGGATTTTCCCAAACCTTGCTAAAAGGGGCCAGGGGTGCGGACTGAGTCAGAAAGGAGCAAAATCAAGCACAGTTGGGGCGTTTTGTGAAAATTGTGAAGGATTTTCCATAGTGGGCAAAAATTGAAAAAAACGACAGGGCCGGTAGTGTCGAAAAAGTCAAAAATGGGGATTTTCCAAAACCTTGCTAAAAGGGGCCAGGGGGGCGGACTAAGTAAGAAAGGAGCAAAATCAAGCACAGTTGGGGCGTTTTGGGAAAATTGTGAAGGATTTTCCAAAGTGGGCAAAATTTGAAAAAAACGACAGGTCCGGTAGTGTCGAAAAAGTCAAAAATGCGGATTTTCCCAAATCTTTGCTAAAAGGGGCCAGGGGCGGGCTTATTGAAAAACGAGCAAAATCAAGCACAGTTGGGGCGTTTTGTGAAAATTGTGAAGGATTTTCCAAACCGGGTAAAATTTGAAAAAAAGACAGGGCCGGTAGTGTCGAAAAAGTCAAAAATGGGGATTTTCACAAAATTTGCTTAAAGAGGCCAGAGGGGGGGGCTGAGTGAAAAACGAGCAAAATCAAGCACAGTTGGGCGTTTTGTGAAAATTGTGAAGGATTTTCCATAGTGGGCAAAAATTGAAAAAAACGACAGGGCCGGTAGTGTCGAAAAAGTCAAAAATGGGGATTTTCCCAAACCTTGCTAAAAGGGGCCAAGGGTGCGGACTGAGTCAGAAAGGAGCAAAATCAAGCACAGTTGGGGCGTTTTGTGAAAATTGTGAAGGATTTTCCATAGTGGGCAAAAATTGAAAAAAACGACAGGGCCGGTAGTGTCGAAAAAGTCAAAAATGGGGATTTTCCAAAACCTTGCTAAAAGGGGCCAGGGGGGCGGACTAAGTAAGAAAGGAGCAAAATCAAGCACAGTTGGGGCGTTTTGGGAAAATTGTGAAGGATTTTCCAAACCGGGCAAAATTTGAAAAAAACGACAGGGCCGGTAGTGTCGAAAAAGTCAAAAATGCGGATTTTCCCAAATCTTTGCTAAAAGGGGCCAGGGGGCGGGCTTATTGAAAAACGAGCAAAATCAAGCACAGTTGGGGCGTTTTGTGAAAATTGTGAAGGATTTTCCAAACCGGGTAAAATTTGAAAAAAAGACAGGGCCGGTAGTGTCGAAAAAGTCAAAAATGGGGATTTTCACAAAATTTGCTTAAAGAGGCCAGAGGGGGGGGCTGAGTGAAAAACGAGCAAAATCAAGCACAGTTGGGGCGTTTTGTGAAAATTGTGAAGGATTTTCCATAGTGGGCAAAAATTGAAAAAAACGACAGGGCCGGTAGTGTCGAAAAAGTCAAAAATGGGGATTTTCCCAAACCTTGCTAAAAGGGGCCAGGGGGGCGGGCTGAGTCAGAAAGGAGCAAAATCAAGCACAGTTGGGGCGTTGTGTGAAAATTGTGAAGGATTTTCCAAACCGGGCAAAAATTGAAAAAAACGACAGGTCCGGTAGTGTCGAAAAAGTCAAAAATGCGGATTTTCCCAAACCTTGCTAAAAGGGGCCAGGGGGGCGGACTGAGTCAGAAATGAGCAAAATCAAGCACAGTTGGGGCGTTTTGAGAAAATTGTGAAGGATTTTCCAAACCGGGCAAAATTTGAAAAAAACGACAGGGCCGGTAGTGTCGAAAAAGTCAAAAATGCGGATTTTCCCAAACCTTGCTAAAAGGGGCCAGGGGGGCGGACTGAGTCAGAAATGTGCAAAATCAAGCACAGTTGGGGCGTTTTGAGAAAATATTGAAGGATTTTCCAAACCGGGCAAAATTTGAAAAAAACGACAGAGTCGGTAGTGTCGAAAAAGTCAAAAATGCGGATTTTCCCAAATCTTTGCTAAAAGGGGCCAGGGGGCGGGCTTATTGAAAAACGAGCAAAATCAAGCACAGTTGGGGCGTTTTGTGAAAATTGTGAAGGATTTTCCAAACCGGGTAAAATTTGAAAAAAACGACAGGGCCGGTAGTGTCGAAAAAGTCAAAAATGCGGATTTTCCCAAATCTTTGCTAAAAGGGGCCAGGGGGCGGGCTGATTGAAAAACGAGGAAAATCAAGCACAGTTGGGGCGTTTTGTGAAAATTGTGAAGGATTTTCCAAACCGGGTAAAATTTGAAAAAAAGACAGGGTAGTGTAGAAAAAGTCAAAAATGGGGATTTGCCCAAACCTTGCTAAAAGGGGCCAGGGGGGCGGACTGAGTCAGAAAGGAGCAAAATCAAGCACAGTTGGGGCGTTTTGGGAAAATTGTGAAGGATTTTCCAAACCGGGCAAAATTTGAAAAAAACGACAGTGCCGGTAGTGTCGAAAAAGTCAAAAATGGGGATTTTCCCAAACTTGGCTTAAAGAGGCCAGAGGGGGGGGCTGGGTGAAAAAGGAGCAAAATCAAGCACAGTTGGGGCGTTTTGTGAAAATTGTGAAGGATTTTCCAAAGTGGGCAAAAATTGAAAAAAACGACAGGGCCGGTAGTGTCGAAAAAGTCAAAAATGGGGATTTTCACAAACCTTGCTAAAAGGTGCCAGGGGGTGGACTGAGTCAGAAAGGAGCAAAATCAAGCACAGTTGGGGCGTTTTGAGAAAATTGTGAAGGATTTTCCAAAGTGGGCAAAATTTGAAAAAAACGACAGGTCCGGTAGTGTCGAAAAAGTCAAAAATTGGGATTTTCCCAAATTTTTGCTAAAAGGGGCCAGGGGGCGGGCTGATTGAAAAACGAGCAAAATCAAGCACAGTTGGGGCGTTTTGTGAAAATTGTGAAGGATTTTCCAAACCGGGCAAAATTTGAAAAAAAGACAGGGCCGGTAGTGTCGAAAAAGTCAAAAATGGGGATTTTCCCAAACCTTGCTAAAAGGTGCCAGGGGGCGGACTGAGTCAGAAAGGAGCAAAATCAAGCACAGTTGGGGCGTTTTGGGAAAATTGTGAAGGATTTTCCAACGTGGGCAAAAATTGAAAAAAACGACAGGACCGGTAGTGTCGAAAAAGTCAAAAATGCGGATTTTCCCAAACCTTGCTAAAAGGGGCCAGGGGGGGATACTGAGTCAGAAATGAGCAAAATCAAGCACAGTTGGGGCGTTTTGAGAAAATTGTGAAGGATTTTCCAAACCGGGCAAAATTTGAAAAAAAGACAGGGCCGGTAGTGTCGAAAAAGTCAAAAATGGGGATTTTCCCAAACCTTGCTAAAAGGTGCCAGGGGGCGGACTGAGTCAGAAAGGAGCAAAATCAAGCACAGTTGGGGCGTTTTGGGAAAATTGTGAAGGATTTTCCAACGTGGGCAAAAATTGAAAAAAACGACAGGACCGGTAGTGTCGAAAAAGTCAAAAATGGGGATTTTCCCAAACCTTGCTAAAAGGGGCCAGGGGGGCGGACTGCGTCAGAAATGAGCAAAATCAAGCACAGTTGGGGCGTTTTGAGAAAATTGTGAAGGATTTTCCAAACCGGGCAAAATTTGAAAAAAACGACAGGGCCGGTAGTGTCGAAAAAGTCAAAAATGGGGATTTTCCAAAACCTTGCTAAAAGGGGCCAGGGGGGCGGACTAAGTAAGAAAGGAGCAAAATCAAGCACAGTTGGGACGTTTTGGGAAAATTGTGAAGGATTTTCCAAACCGGGCAAAATTTGAAAAAAACGACAGAGTCGGTAGTGTCGAAAAAGTCAAAAATGCGGATTTTCCCAAATCTTTGCTAAAAGGGGCCAGGGGGCGGGCTTATTGAAAAACGAGCAAAATCAAGCACAGTTGGGGCGTTTTGTGAAAATTGTGAAGGATTTTCCAAACCGGGTAAAATTTGAAAAAAACGACAGGGCCGGTAGTGTCGAAAAAGTCAAAAATGCGGATTTTCCCAAATCTTTGCTAAAAGGGGCCAGGGGGCGGGCTGATTGAAAAACGAGCAAAATCAAGCACAGTTGGGGCGTTTTGTGAAAATTGTGAAGGATTTTCCAAACCGGGTAAAATTTGAAAAAAAGACAGGGTAGTGTAGAAAAAGTCAAAAATGGGGATTTGCCCAAACCTTGCTAAAAGGGGCCAGGGGGGCGGACTGAGTCAGAAAGGAGCAAAATCAAGCACAGTTGGGGCGTTTTGGGAAAATTGTGAAGGATTTTCCAAACCGGGCAAAATTTGAAAAAAACGACAGTGCCGGTAGTGTCGAAAAAGTCAAAAATGGGGATTTTCCCAAACTTTGCTTAAAGAGGCCAGAGGGGGGGGCTGGGTGAAAAAGGAGCAAAATCAAGCACAGTTGGGGCGTTTTGTGAAAATTGTGAAGGATTTTCCAAAGTGGGCAAAAATTGAAAAAAACGACAGGGCCGGTAGTGTCGAAAAAGTCAAAAATGGGGATTTTCACAAACCTTGCTAAAAGGTGCCAGGGGGTGGACTGAGTCAGAAAGGAGCAAAATCAAGCACAGTTGGGGCGTTTTGAGAAAATTGTGAAGGATTTTCCAAAGTGGGCAAAATTTGAAAAAAACGACAGGTCCGGTAGTGTCGAAAAAGTCAAAAATTGGGATTTTCCCAAATTTTTGCTAAAAGGGGCCAGGGGGCGGGCTGATTGAAAAACGAGCAAAATCAAGCACAGTTGGGGCGTTTTGTGAAAATTGTGAAGGATTTTCCAAACCGGGCAAAATTTGAAAAAAAGACAGGGCCGGTAGTGTCGAAAAAGTCAAAAATGGGGATTTTCCCAAACCTTGCTAAAAGGTGCCAGGGGGCGGACTGAGTCAGAAAGGAGCAAAATCAAGCACAGTTGGGGCGTTTTGGGAAAATTGTGAAGGATTTTCCAACGTGGGCAAAAATTGAAAAAAACGACAGGACCGGTAGTGTCGAAAAAGTCAAAAATGCGGATTTTCCCAAACCTTGCTAAAAGGGGCCAGGGGGGGATACTGAGTCAGAAATGAGCAAAATCAAGCACAGTTTGGGCGTTTTGAGAAAATTGTGAAGGATTTTCCAAACCGGGCAAAATTTGAAAAAAAGACAGGGCCGGTAGTGTCGAAAAAGTCAAAAATGGGGATTTTCCCAAACCTTGCTAAAAGGTGCCAGGGGGCGGACTGAGTCAGAAAGGAGCAAAATCAAGCACAGTTGGGGCGTTTTGGGAAAATTGTGAAGGATTTTCCAACGTGGGCAAAAATTGAAAAAAACGACAGGACCGGTAGTGTCGAAAAAGTCAAAAATGGGGATTTTCCCAAACCTTGCTAAAAGGGGCCAGGGGGGCGGACTGCGTCAGAAATGAGCAAAATCAAGCACAGTTGGGGCGTTTTGAGAAAATTGTGAAGGATTTTCCAAACCGGGCAAAATTTGAAAAAAACGACAGGGCCGGTAGTGTCGAAAAAGTCAAAAATGGGGATTTTCCAAAACCTTGCTAAAAGGGGCCAGGGGGGCGGACTAAGTAAGAAAGGAGCAAAATCAAGCACAGTTGGGACGTTTTGGGAAAATTGTGAAGGATTTTCCAAACCGGGCAAAATTTGAAAAAAACGACAGAGTCGGTAGTGTCGAAAAAGTCAAAAATGCGGATTTTCCCAAATCTTTGCTAAAAGGGGCCAGGGGGCGGGCTTATTGAAAAACGAGCAAAATCAAGCACAGTTGGGGCGTTTTGTGAAAATTGTGAAGGATTTTCCAAACCGGGTAAAATTTGAAAAAAAGACAGGGCCGGTAGTGTCGAAAAAGTCAAAAATGGGGATTTTCACAAAATTTGCTTAAAGAGGCCAGAGGGGGGGGCTGAGTGAAAAACGAGCAAAATCAAGCACAGTTGGGGCGTTTTGTGAAAATTGTGAAGGATTTTCCATAGTGGGCAAAAATTGAAAAAAACGACAGGGCCGGTAGTGTCGAAAAAGTCAAAAATGGGGATTTTCCCAAACCTTGCTAAAAGGGGCCAGGGGTGCGGACTGAGTCAGAAAGGAGCAAAATCAAGCACAGTTGGGGCGTTTTGTGAAAATTGTGAAGGATTTTCCATAGTGGGCAAAAATTGAAAAAAACGACAGGGCCGGTAGTGTCGAAAAAGTCAAAAATGGGGATTTTCCAAAACCTTGCTAAAAGGGGCCAGGGGGGCGGACTAAGTAAGAAAGGAGCAAAATCAAGCACAGTTGGGGCGTTTTGGGAAAATTGTGAAGGATTTTCCAAAGTGGGCAAAATTTGAAAAAAACGACAGGTCCGGTAGTGTCGAAAAAGTCAAAAATGCGGATTTTCCCAAATCTTTGCTAAAAGGGGCCAGGGGCGGGCTTATTGAAAAACGAGCAAAATCAAGCACAGTTGGGGCGTTTTGTGAAAATTGTGAAGGATTTTCCAAACCGGGTAAAATTTGAAAAAAAGACAGGGCCGGTAGTGTCGAAAAAGTCAAAAATGGGGATTTTCACAAAATTTGCTTAAAGAGGCCAGAGGGGGGGGCTGAGTGAAAAACGAGCAAAATCAAGCACAGTTGGGGCGTTTTGTGAAAATTGTGAAGGATTTTCCATAGTGGGCAAAAATTGAAAAAAACGACAGGGCCGGTAGTGTCGAAAAAGTCAAAAATGGGGATTTTCCCAAACCTTGCTAAAAGGGGCCAGGGGTGCGGACTGAGTCAGAAAGGAGCAAAATCAAGCACAGTTGGGGCGTTTTGTGAAAATTGTGAAGGATTTTCCATAGTGGGCAAAAATTGAAAAAAACGACAGGGCCGGTAGTGTCGAAAAAGTCAAAAATGGGGATTTTCCAAAACCTTGCTAAAAGGGGCCAGGGGGGCGGACTAAGTAAGAAAGGAGCAAAATCAAGCACAGTTGGGGCGTTTTGGGAAAATTGTGAAGGATTTTCCAAAGTGGGCAAAATTTGAAAAAAACGACAGGTCCGGTAGTGTCGAAAAAGTCAAAAATGCGGATTTTCCCAAATCTTTGCTAAAAGGGGCCAGGGGCGGGCTTATTGAAAAACGAGCAAAATCAAGCACAGTTGGGGCGTTTTGTGAAAATTGTGAAGGATTTTCCAAACCGGGTAAAATTTGAAAAAAAGACAGGGCCGGTAGTGTCGAAAAAGTCAAAAATGGGGATTTTCACAAAATTTGCTTAAAGAGGCCAGAGGGGGGGGCTGAGTGAAAAACGAGCAAAATCAAGCACAGTTGGGCGTTTTGTGAAAATTGTGAAGGATTTTCCATAGTGGGCAAAAATTGAAAAAAACGACAGGGCCGGTAGTGTCGAAAAAGTCAAAAATGGGGATTTTCCCAAACCTTGCTAAAAGGGGCCAAGGGTGCGGACTGAGTCAGAAAGGAGCAAAATCAAGCACAGTTGGGACGTTTTGGGAAAATTGTGAAGGATTTTCCAAACCGGGCAAAATTTGAAAAAAACGACAGAGTCGGTAGTGTCGAAAAAGTCAAAAATGCGGATTTTCCCAAATCTTTGCTAAAAGGGGCCAGGGGGCGGGCTTATTGAAAAACGAGCAAAATCAAGCACAGTTGGGGCGTTTTGTGAAAATTGTGAAGGATTTTCCAAACCGGGTAAAATTTGAAAAAAAGACAGGGCCGGTAGTGTCGAAAAAGTCAAAAATGGGGATTTTCACAAAATTTGCTTAAAGAGGCCAGAGGGGGGGGCTGAGTGAAAAACGAGCAAAATCAAGCACAGTTGGGGCGTTTTGTGAAAATTGTGAAGGATTTTCCATAGTGGGCAAAAATTGAAAAAAACGACAGGGCCGGTAGTGTCGAAAAAGTCAAAAATGGGGATTTTCCCAAACCTTGCTAAAAGGGGCCAGGGGTGCGGACTGAGTCAGAAAGGAGCAAAATCAAGCACAGTTGGGTCGTTTTGTGAAAATTGTGAAGGATTTTCCATAGTGGGCAAAAATTGAAAAAAACGACAGGGCCGGTAGTGTCGAAAAAGTCAAAAATGGGGATTTTCCAAAACCTTGCTAAAAGGGGCCAGGGGGGCGGACTAAGTAAGAAAGGAGCAAAATCAAGCACAGTTGGGGCGTTTTGGGAAAATTGTGAAGGATTTTCCAAAGTGGGCAAAATTTGAAAAAAACGACAGGTCCGGTAGTGTCGAAAAAGTCAAAAATGCGGATTTTCCCAAATCTTTGCTAAAAGGGGCCAGGGGCGGGCTTATTGAAAAACGAGCAAAATCAAGCACAGTTGGGGCGTTTTGTGAAAATTGTGAAGGATTTTCCAAACCGGGTAAAATTTGAAAAAAAGACAGGGCCGGTAGTGTCGAAAAAGTCAAAAATGGGGATTTTCACAAAATTTGCTTAAAGAGGCCAGAGGGGGGGGCTGAGTGAAAAACGAGCAAAATCAAGCACAGTTGGGGCGTTTTGTGAAAATTGTGAAGGATTTTCCATAGTGGGCAAAAATTGAAAAAAACGACAGGGCCGGTAGTGTCGAAAAAGTCAAAAATGGGGATTTTCCCAAACCTTGCTAAAAGGGGCCAGGGGTGCGGACTGAGTCAGAAAGGAGCAAAATCAAGCACAGTTGGGGCGTTTTGTGAAAATTGTGAAGGATTTTCCATAGTGGGCAAAAATTGAAAAAAACGACAGGGCCGGTAGTGTCGAAAAAGTCAAAAATGGGGATTTTCCAAAACCTTGCTAAAAGGGGCCAGGGGGGCGGACTAAGTAAGAAAGGAGCAAAATCAAGCACAGTTGGGGCGTTTTGGGAAAATTGTGAAGGATTTTCCAAAGTGGGCAAAATTTGAAAAAAACGACAGGTCCGGTAGTGTCGAAAAAGTCAAAAATGCGGATTTTCCCAAATCTTTGCTAAAAGGGGCCAGGGGCGGGCTTATTGAAAAACGAGCAAAATCAAGCACAGTTGGGGCGTTTTGTGAAAATTGTGAAGGATTTTCCAAACCGGGTAAAATTTGAAAAAAAGACAGGGCCGGTAGTGTCGAAAAAGTCAAAAATGGGGATTTTCACAAAATTTGCTTAAAGAGGCCAGAGGGGGGGGCTGAGTGAAAAACGAGCAAAATCAAGCACAGTTGGGCGTTTTGTGAAAATTGTGAAGGATTTTCCATAGTGGGCAAAAATTGAAAAAAACGACAGGGCCGGTAGTGTCGAAAAAGTCAAAAATGGGGATTTTCCCAAACCTTGCTAAAAGGGGCCAAGGGTGCGGACTGAGTCAGAAAGGAGCAAAATCAAGCACAGTTGGGGCGTTTTGTGAAAATTGTGAAGGATTTTCCATAGTGGGCAAAAATTGAAAAAAACGACAGGGCCGGTAGTGTCGAAAAAGTCAAAAATGGGGATTTTCCAAAACCTTGCTAAAAGGGGCCAGGGGGGCGGACTAAGTAAGAAAGGAGCAAAATCAAGCACAGTTGGGGCGTTTTGGGAAAATTGTGAAGGATTTTCCAAACCGGGCAAAATTTGAAAAAAACGACAGGGCCGGTAGTGTCGAAAAAGTCAAAATGCGGATTTTCCCAAATCTTTGCTAAAAGGGGCCAGGGGGCGGGCTTATTGAAAAACGAGCAAAATCAAGCACAGTTGGGGCGTTTTGTGAAAATTGTGAAGGATTTTCCAAACCGGGTAAAATTTGAAAAAAAGACAGGGCCGGTAGTGTCGAAAAAGTCAAAAATGGGGATTTTCACAAAATTTGCTTAAAGAGGCCAGAGGGGGGGGGGCTGAGTGAAAAACGAGCAAAATCAAGCACAGTTGGGGCGTTTTGTGAAAATTGTGAAGGATTTTCCATAGTGGGCAAAAATTGAAAAAAACGACAGGGCCGGTAGTGTCGAAAAAGTCAAAAATGGGGATTTTCCCAAACCTTGCTAAAAGGGGCCAGGGGGGCGGGCTGAGTCAGAAAGGAGCAAAATCAAGCACAGTTGGGGCGTTGTGTGAAAATTGTGAAGGATTTTCCAAACCGGGCAAAAATTGAAAAAAACGACAGGTCCGGTAGTGTCGAAAAAGTCAAAAATGCGGATTTTCCCAAACCTTGCTAAAAGGGGCCAGGGGGGCGGACTGAGTCAGAAATGAGCAAAATCAAGCACAGTTGGGGCGTTTTGAGAAAATTGTGAAGGATTTTCCAAACCGGGCAAAATTTGAAAAAAACGACAGGGCCGGTAGTGTCGAAAAAGTCAAAAATGCGGATTTTCCCAAACCTTGCTAAAAGGGGCCAGGGGGGCGGACTGAGTCAGAAATGTGCAAAATCAAGCACAGTTGGGGCGTTTTGAGAAAATATTGAAGGATTTTCCAAACCGGGCAAAATTTGAAAAAAAGACAGGGCCGGTAGTGTCGAAAAAGTCAAAAATGGGGATTTTCACAAAATTTGCTTAAAGAGGCCAGAGGGGGGGGGGCTGAGTGAAAACGAGCAAAATCAAGCACAGTTGGGGCGTTTTGGGAAAATTGTGAAGGATTTTCCAAACCGGGCAAAATTTGAAAAAAACGACAGGGCCGGGTAGTGTCGAAAAAGTCAAAAATGCGGATTTTCCCAAATCTTTGCTAAAAGGGGCCAGGGGGCGGGCTTATTGAAAAACGAGCAAAATCAAGCACAGTTGGGGCGTTTTGTGAAAATTGTGAAGGATTTTCCAAACCCGGGTAAAATTTGAAAAAAAGACAGGGCCGGTAGTGTCGAAAAAGTCAAAAATGGGGATTTTCACAAAATTTGCTTAAAGAGGCCAGAGGGGGCGGGCTGAGTCAGAAAGGAGCAAAATCAAGCACAGTTGGGGTGTTGTGTGAAAATTGTGAAGGATTTTCCAAACCGGGCAAAAATTGAAAAAAACGACAGGTCCGGTAGTGTCGAAAAAGTCAAAAATGCGGATTTTCCCAAACCTTGCTAAAAGGGGCCAGGGGGGCGGACTGAGTCAGAAATGAGCAAAATCAAGCACAGTTGGGGCGTTTTGAGAAAATTGTGAAGGATTTTCCATAGTGGGCAAAAATTGAAAAAAACGACAGGGCCGGTAGTGTCGAAAAAGTCAAAAATGGGGATTTTCCAAAACCTTGCTAAAAGGGGCCAGGGGGGGGCGGACTAAGTAAGAAAGGAGCAAAATCAAGCACAGTTGGGGCGTTTTGGGAAAATTGTGAAGGATTTTCCAAACCGGGCAAAATTTGAAAAAAACGACAGGGCCGGTAGTGTCGAAAAAGTCAAAAATGCGGATTTTCCCAAATCTTTGCTAAAAGGGGCCAGGGGGCGGGCTTATTGAAAAACGAGCAAAATCAAGCACAGTTGGGGCGTTTTGAGAAAATTGTGAAGGATTTTCCAAACCGGGCAAAATTTGAAAAAAACGACAGGTCCGGTAGTGTCGAAAAAGTCAAAAATGGGGATTTTCCAAAACCTTGCTAAAAGGGGCCAGGGGGGCGGACTAAGTAAGAAAGGAGCAAAATCAAGCACAGTTGGGGCGTTTTGGGAAAATTGTGAAGGATTTTCCATAGTGGGCAAAAATTGAAAAAAACGACAGGGCCGGGTAGTGTCGAAAAAGTCAAAAATGGGGATTTTCCCAAACCTTGCTAAAAGGGGCCAGGGGGGGATACTGAGTCAGAAATGAGCAAAATCAAGCACAGTTGGGGCGTTTTGAGAAAATTGTGAAGGATTTTCCAAACCGGGCATAAATTGAAAAAAAAAGACAGGGCCGGTAGTGTCGAAAAAGTCAAAAATGGGGATTTTCCCAAATCCTTGCTAAAAGGGGCCAGGGGGGCGGGCTGAGTGAGAAAGGAGCAAAATCAAGCACAGTTGGGGCGTTGTGTGAAAATTGTGAAGGATTTTCCAAACCGGGCAAAATTTGAAAAAAACGACAGGGCCGTTAGTGTCGAAAAAGTCAAAAATGGGGATTTTCACAAAATTTGCTTAAAGAGGCCAGAGGGGGGGGGGGCTGCGTGAAAAACAAGCAAAATCAAGCACAGTTGGGGCGTTTTGGGAAAATTGTGAAGGATTTTCCAAACCGGGTAAAATTTGAAAAGAAAGACAGGGCCGGTAGTGTCGAAAAAGTCAAAAATGGGGATTTTCCCAAACCTTGCTAAAAGGGGCCAGGGGGGCGGACTGAGTCAGAAAGGAGCAAAATCAAGCACAGTTGGGGTGTTGTGTGAAAATTGTGAAGGATCTTCCAAAGTGGGCAAAAATTGAAAGAAACGACAGGGCCGGTAGTGTCGAAAAAGTCAAAAATTTGGATTTTCCCAAACCTTGCTAAAAGGGGCCAGGGGGGCGGACTGAGTCAGAAAGGAGCAAAATCAAGCACAGTTGGGGCGTTTTGGGAAAATTGTGAAGGATTTTCCAAACCGGGTAAAATTTGAAAAAAAAGACAGGGCCGGTAGTGTCGAAAAAGTCAAAAATGGGGATTTTCCCAAACCTTGCTAAAAGTGGCCAGGGGGGCGGACTGAGTCAGAAAGGAGCAAAATCAAGCACAGTTGGGGCGTTGTGTGAAAATTGTGAAGGATTTTCCAAAGTGGGCAAAATTTGAAAAAAACGACAGGGCCGGGTAGTGTCGAAAAAGTCAATAATGCGGATTTTCCCAAACCTTGCTAAAAGGGGCCAGGGGGGCGGACTCAGTCAGAAATGAGCAAAATCAAGCACAGTTGGGGCGTTTCGAAAAAATTGTGAAGGATTTTCCAAACCGGGCAAAATTTGAAAAAAACGACAGGGCCTGGTAGTGTCGAAAAAGTCAAAAATGGGGATTTTCCAAAACCTTGCTAAAAGGGGCCAGGGGGGCGGACTAAGTAAGAAAGGAGCAAAATCAAGCACAGTTGGGGCGTTTTGGGAAAATTGTGAAGGATTTTCCAAACCGGGCAAAATTTGAAAAAAACGACAGAGTCGGTAGTGTCGAAAAAGTCAAAAATGCGGATTTTCCCAAATCTTTGCTAAAAGGGGCCAGGGGGCGGGCTTATTGAAAAACGAGCAAAATCAAGCACAGTTGGGGCGTTTTGTGAAAATTGTGAAGGATTTTCCAAACCGGGTAAAATTTGAAAAAAAGACAGGGCCGGTAGTGTCGAAAAAGTCAAAAATGCGGATTTTCCCAAATCTTTGCTAAAAGGGGCCAGGGGGCGGGCTTATTGAAAAACGAGCAAAATCAAGCACAGTTGGGGCGTTTTGTGAAAATTGTGAAGGATTTTCCAAACCGGGTAAAATTTGAAAAAAAGACAGGGGCCGGGTAGTGTCGAAAAAGTCAAAAATGGGATTTTCCCAAACCTTGCTAAAAGGGGCCAGGGGGGCGGGACTGAGTCAGAAAGGAGCAAAATCAAGCACAGTTGGGGGCGTTTTGGGAAAATTGTGAAGGATTTTCCAAACCGGGTAAAATTTGAAAAAAAAGACAGGGCCGGTAGTGTCGAAAAAGTCAAAAATGGGGATTTTCCCAAACCTTGCTAAAAGTGGCCAGGGGGGCGGACTGAGTCAGAAAGGAGCAAAATCAAGCACAGTTGGGGCGTTGTGTGAAAATTGTGAAGGATTTTCCAAAGTGGGCAAAATTTGAAAAAAACGACAGGGCCGGTAGTGTCGAAAAAGTCAAAAATGCGGATTTTCCCAACCTTGCTAAAAGGGGCCAGGGGGGCGGACTCAGTCAGAAATGAGCAAAATCAAGCACAGTTGGGGCGTTTCGAAAAATTGTGAAGGATTTTCCAAACCGGGCAAAATTTGAAAAAAACGACAGGGCCGGTAGTGTCGAAAAAGTCAAAATGGGGATTTTCCAAAACCTTGCTAAAAGGGGCCAGGGGGGCGGACTAAGTAAGAAAGGAGCAAAATCAAGCACAGTTGGGGCGTTTTGGGAAAATTGTGAAGGATTTTCCAAACCGGGCAAAATTTGAAAAAAACGACAGAGTCGGTAGTGTCGAAAAAGTCAAAAATGCGGATTTTCCCAAATCTTTGCTAAAAGGGGCCAGGGGGCGGGCTTATTGAAAAACGAGCAAAATCAAGCACAGTTGGGGCGTTTTGTGAAAATTGTGAAGGATTTTCCAAACCGGGTAAAATTTGAAAAAAAGACAGGGCCGGTAGTGTCGAAAAAGTCAAAAATGGGGATTTTCACAAAATTTGCTTAAAGAGGCCAGAGGGGGGGGCTGAGTGAAAAACGAGCAAAATCAAGCACAGTTGGGGCGTTTTGTGAAAATTGTGAAGGATTTTCCATAGTGGGCAAAAATTGAAAAAAACGACAGGGCCGGTAGTGTCGAAAAAGTCAAAAATGGGGATTTTCCCAAACCTTGCTAAAAGGGGCCAGGGGGGCGGGCTGAGTCAGAAAGGAGCAAAATCAAGCACAGTTGGGGCGTTGTGTGAAAATTGTGAAGGATTTTCCAAACCGGGCAAAATTTGAAAAAAACGACAGGGCCGGTAGTGTCGAAAAAGTCAAAAATGCGGATTTTCCCAAACCTTGCTAAAAGGGGCCAGGGTGCGGACTGAGTCAGAAAGGAGCAAAATCAAGCACAGTTGGGGCGTTTTGTGAAAATTGTGAAGGATTTTCCATAGTGGGCAAAAATTGAAAAAAACGACAGGGCCGGTAGTGTCGAAAAAGTCAAAAATGGGGATTTTCCAAAACCTTGCTAAAAGGGGCCAGGGGGGCGGACTAAGTAAGAAAGGAGCAAAATCAAGCACAGTTGGGGCGTTTTGGGAAAATTGTGAAGGATTTTCCAAACCGGGCAAAATTTGAAAAAAACGACAGGGCCGGTAGTGTCGAAAAAGTCAAAAATGCGGATTTTCCCAAATCTTTGCTAAAAGGGGCCAGGGGGCAGGCTTATTGAAAAACGAGCAAAATCAAGCACAGTTGGGGCGTTTTGTGAAAATTGTGAAGGATTTTCCAAACCGGGTAAAATTTGAAAAAAAGACAGGGCCGGTAGTGTCGAAAAAGTCAAAAATGGGGATTTTCACAAAATTTGCTTAAAGAGGCCAGAGGGGGGGGCTGAGTGAAAAACGAGCAAAATCAAGCACAGTTGGGGCGTTTTGTGAAAATTGTGAAGGATTTTCCATAGTGGGCAAAAATTGAAAAAAACGACAGGGCCGGTAGTGTCGAAAAAGTCAAAAATGGGGATTTTCCCAAACCTTGCTAAAAGGGGCCAGGGGGGCGGGCTGAGTCAGAAAGGAGCAAAATCAAGCACAGTTGGGGCGTTGTGTGAAAATTGTGAAGGATTTTCCAAACCGGGCAAAAATTGAAAAAAACGACAGGTCCGGTAGTGTCGAAAAAGTCAAAAATGCGGATTTTCCCAAACCTTGCTAAAAGGGGCCAGGGGGGCGGACTAAGTAAGAAAGGAGCAAAATCAAGCACAGTTGGGGCGTTTTGGGAAAATTGTGAAGGATTTTCCAAACCGGGCAAAATTTGAAAAAAACGACAGGGCCGGTAGTGTCGAAAAAGTCAAAAATGCGGATTTTCCCAAACCTTGCTAAAAGGGGCCAGGGGGGCGGACTGAGTCAGAAATGTGCAAAATCAAGCACAGTTGGGGCGTTTTGAGAAAATATTGAAGGATTTTCCAAACCGGGCAAAATTTGAAAAAAAGACAGGGCCGGTAGTGTCGAAAAAGTCAAAAATGGGGATTTTCACAAAATTTGCTTAAAGAGGCCAGAGGGGGGGGGGCTGAGTGAAAAACGAGCAAAATCAAGCACAGTTGGGGCGTTTTGGGAAAATTGTGAAGGATTTTCCAAACCGGGCAAAATTTGAAAAAAACGACAGGGCCGGTAGTGTCGAAAAAGTCAAAAATGGGGATTTTCCAAAACCTTGCTAAAAGGGGCCAGGGGGGCGGACTAAGTAAGAAAGGAGCAAAATCAAGCACAGTTGGGGCGTTTTGGGAAAATTGTGAAGGATTTTCCAAACCGGGCAAAATTTGAAAAAAACGACAGGGCCGGTAGTGTCGAAAAAGTCAAAAATGCGGATTTTCCCAAATCTTTGCTAAAAGGGGCCAGGGGGCAGGCTTATTGAAAAACGAGCAAAATCAAGCACAGTTGGGGCGTTTTGTGAAAATTGTGAAGGATTTTCCAAACCGGGTAAAATTTGAAAAAAAGACAGGGCCGGTAGTGTCGAAAAAGTCAAAAATGGGGATTTTCACAAAATTTGCTTAAAGAGGCCAGAGGGGGGGGCTGAGTGAAAAACGAGCAAAATCAAGCACAGTTGGGGCGTTTTGTGAAAATTGTGAAGGATTTTCCATAGTGGGCAAAAATTGAAAAAAACGACAGGGCCGGTAGTGTCGAAAAAGTCAAAAATGGGGATTTTCCCAAACCTTGCTAAAAGGGGCCAGGGGGGCGGGCTGAGTCAGAAAGGAGCAAAATCAAGCACAGTTGGGGCGTTGTGTGAAAATTGTGAAGGATTTTCCAAACCGGGCAAAAATTGAAAAAAACGACAGGTCCGGTAGTGTCGAAAAAGTCAAAAATGCGGATTTTCCCAAACCTTGCTAAAAGGGGCCAGGGGGGCGGACTAAGTAAGAAAGGAGCAAAATCAAGCACAGTTGGGGCGTTTTGGGAAAATTGTGAAGGATTTTCCAAACCGGGCAAAATTTGAAAAAAACGACAGGGCCGGTAGTGTCGAAAAAGTCAAAAATGCGGATTTTCCCAAACCTTGCTAAAAGGGGCCAGGGGGGCGGACTGAGTCAGAAATGTGCAAAATCAAGCACAGTTGGGGCGTTTTGAGAAAATATTGAAGGATTTTCCAAACCGGGCAAAATTTGAAAAAAAGACAGGGCCGGTAGTGTCGAAAAAGTCAAAAATGGGGATTTTCACAAAATTTGCTTAAAGAGGCCAGAGGGGGGGGGGCTGAGTGAAAAACGAGCAAAATCAAGCACAGTTGGGGCGTTTTGGGAAAATTGTGAAGGATTTTCCAAACCGGGCAAAATTTGAAAAAAACGACAGGGCCGGTAGTGTCGAAAAAGTCAAAAATGCGGATTTTCCCAAATCTTTGCTAAAAGGGGCCAGGGGGCGGGCTTATTGAAAAACGAGCAAAATCAAGCACAGTTGGGGCGTTTTGTGAAAATTGTGAAGGATTTTCCAAACCGGGTAAAATTTGAAAAAAAGACAGGGCCGGTAGTGTCGAAAAAGTCAAAAATGGGGATTTTCCCAAACCTTGCTAAAAGGGGCCAGGGGGGCGGACTGAGTCAGAAAGGAGCAAAATCAAGCACAGTTGGGGCGTTTTGGGAAAATTGTGAAGGATTTTCCAAACCGGGTAAAATTTGAAAAAAAAGACAGGGCCGGTAGTGTCGAAAAAGTCAAAAATGGGGATTTTCCCAAACCTTGCTAAAAGTGGCCAGGGGGGCGGACTGAGTCAGAAAGGAGCAAAATCAAGCACAGTTGGGGCGTTGTGTGAAAATTGTGAAGGATTTTCCAAAGTGGGCAAAATTTGAAAAAAACGACAGGGCCGGTAGTGTCGAAAAAGTCAAAAATGGGGATTTTCCCAAACCTTGCTAAAAGGGGCCAGGGGGGCGGGCTGAGTCAGAAAGGAGCAAAATCAAGCACAGTTGGGGCGTTGTGTGAAAATTGTGAAGGATTTTCCAAACCGGGCAAAAATTGAAAAAAACGACAGGTCCGGTAGTGTCGAAAAAGTCAAAAATGCGGATTTTCCCAAACCTTGCTAAAAGGGGCCAGGGGGGCGGACTAAGTAAGAAAGGAGCAAAATCAAGCACAGTTGGGGCGTTTTGGGAAAATTGTGAAGGATTTTCCAAACCGGGCAAAATTTGAAAAAAACGACAGGGCCGGTAGTGTCGAAAAAGTCAAAAATGGGGATTTTCACAAAATTTGCTTAAAGAGGCCAGAGGGGGGGGGGCTGAGTGAAAAACGAGCAAAATCAAGCACAGTTGGGGCGTTTTGGGAAAATTGTGAAGGATTTTCCAAACCGGGCAAAATTTGAAAAAAACGACAGGGCCGGTAGTGTCGAAAAAGTCAAAAATGCGGATTTTCCCAAATCTTTGCTAAAAGGGGCCAGGGGGCGGGCTTATTGAAAAACGAGCAAAATCAAGCACAGTTGGGGCGTTTTGTGAAAATTGTGAAGGATTTTCCAAACCGGGTAAAATTTGAAAAAAAGACAGGGCCGGTAGTGTCGAAAAAGTCAAAAATGGGGATTTTCACAAAATTTGCTTAAAGAGGCCAGAGGGGGGGGCTGAGTGAAAAACGAGCAAAATCAAGCACAGTTGGGGCGTTTTGTGAAAATTGTGAAGGATTTTCCATAGTGGGCAAAAATTGAAAAAAACGACAGGGCCGGTAGTGTCGAAAAAGTCAAAAATGGGGATTTTCCCAAACCTTGCTAAAAGGGGCCAGGGTGCGGACTGAGTCAAAAAGGAGCAAAATCAAGCACAGTTGGGGCGTTTTGTGAAAATTGTGAAGGATTTTCCATAGTGGGCAAAAATTGCAAAAAAACGACAGGGCCGGTAGTGTCGAAAAAGTCAAAAATGGGGATTTTCCAAAACCTTGCTAAAAGGGGCCAGGGGGGCGGACTAAGTAAGAAAGGAGCAAAATCAAGCACAGTTGGGGCGTTTTGGGAAAATTGTGAAGGATTTTCCAAACCGGGCAAAATTTGAAAAAAACGACAGGGCCGGTAGTGTCGAAAAAGTCAAAAATGCGGATTTTCCCAAATCTTTGCTAAAAGGGGCCAGGGGGCGGGCTTATTGAAAAACGAGCAAAATCAAGCACAGTTGGGGCGTTTTGTGAAAATTGTGAAGGATTTTCCAAACCGGGTAAAATTTGAAAAAAAGACAGGGCCGGTAGTGTCGAAAAAGTCAAAAATGGGGATTTTCACAAAATTTGCTTAAAGAGGCCAGAGGGGGGGGCTGAGTGAAAAACGAGCAAAATCAAGCACAGTTGGGGCGTTTTGTGAAAATTGTGAAGGATTTTCCATAGTGGGCAAAAATTGAAAAAAACGACAGGGCCGGTAGTGTCGAAAAAGTCAAAAATGGGGATTTTCCCAAACCTTGCTAAAAGGGGCCAGGGGGGCGGGCTGAGTCAGAAAGGAGCAAAATCAAGCACAGTTGGGGCGTTGTGTGAAAATTGTGAAGGATTTTCCAAACCGGGCAAAAATTGAAAAAAACGACAGGTCCGGTAGTGTCGAAAAAGTCAAAAATGCGGATTTTCCCAAACCTTGCTAAAAGGGGCCAGGGGGGCGGACTGAGTCAGAAATGAGCAAAATCGAGCACAGTTGCGGCGTTTTGAGAAAATTGTGAAGGATTTTCCAAACCGGGCAAAATTTGAAAAAAACGACAGGGCCGGTAGTGTCGAAAAAGTCAAAAATGGGGATTTTCCAAAACCTTGCTAAAAGGGGCCAGGGGGGCGGACTAAGTAAGAAAGGAGCAAAATCAAGCACAGTTGGGGCGTTTTGGGAAAATTGTGAAGGATTTTCCAAACCGGGCAAAATTTGAAAAAAAACGACAGGGCCGGTAGTGTCGAAAAAGTCAAAAATGCGGATTTTCCCAAACCTTGCTAAAAGGGGCCAGGGGGGCGGACTGAGTCAGAAATGTGCAAAATCAAGCACAGTTGGGGCGTCTTGAGAAAATATTGAAGGATTTTCCAAACCGGGCAAAATTTGAAAAAAAGACAGGGCCGGTAGTGTCGAAAAAGTCAAAAATGGGGATTTTCACAAAATTTGCTTAAAGAGGCCAGAGGGGGGGGGGCTGAGTGAAAAACGAGCAAAATCAAGCACAGTTGGGGCGTTTTGTGAAAATTGTGAAGGATTTTCCATAGTGGGCAAAAATTGAAAAAAACGACAGGGCCGGTAGTGTCGAAAAAGTCAAAAATGGGGATTTTCCCAAACCTTGCTAAAAGGGGCCAGGGGGGCGGGCTGAGTCAGAAAGGAGCAAAATCAAGCACAGTTGGGGCGTTGTGTGAAAATTGTGAAGGATTTTCCAAAGTGGGCAAAAATTGAAAAAAACGACAGGTCCGGTAGTGTCGAAAAAGTCAAAAATGCGGATTTTCCCAAACCTTGCTAAAAGGGGCCAGGGGGGCGGACTGAGTCAGAAATGAGCAAAATCAAGCACAGTTGGGGCGTTTTGAGAAAATTGTGAAGGATTTTCCAAACCGGGCAAAATTTGAAAAAAACGACAGGGCCGGTAGTGTCGAAAAAGTCAAAAATGGGGATTTTCCAAAACCTTTCTAAAAGGGGCCAGGGGGGCGGACTAAGTAAGAAAGGAGCAAAATCAAGCACAGTTGGGGCGTTTTGGGAAAATTGTGAAGGATTTTCCAAACCGGGCAAAATTTGAAAAAAACGACAGGGCCGGTAGTGTCGAAAAAGTCAAAAATGCGGATTTTCCCAAATCTTTGCTAAAAGGGGCCAGGGGGCGGTCTTATTGAAAAACGAGCAAAATCAAGCACAGTTGGGGCGTTTTGAGAAAATTGTGAAGGATTTTCCAAACCGGGCAAAATTTGAAAAAAAGACAGGGCCGGTAGTGTCGAAAAAGTCAAAAATGGGGATTTTCCCAAACCTTGCTAAAAGGTGCCAGGGGGCGGACTGAGTCAGAAAGGAGCAAAATCAAGCACAGTTGGGGCGTTTTGGGAAAATTGTGAAGGATTTTCCAACGTGGGCAAAAATTGAAAAAAACGACAGGACCGGTAGTGTCGAAAAAGTCAAAAATGCGGATTTTCCCAAACCTTGCTAAAAGGGGCCAGGGGGGCGGACTGAGTCAGAAATGAGCAAAATCAAGCACAGTTGGGGCGTTTTGAGAAAATTGAGAAGGATTTTCCAAACCGGGCATAAATTGAAAAAAAAGACAGGGCCGGTAGTGTCGAAAAAGTCAAAAATGGGGATTTTCCCAAATCCTTGCTAAAAGGGGCCAGGGGGGCGGGCTGAGTGAGAAAGGAGCAAAATCAAGCACAGTTGGGGCGTTGTGTGAAAATTGTGAAGGATTTTCCAAACCGGGCAAAATTTGAAAAAAACGACAGGGCCGTTAGTGTCGAAAAAGTCAAAAATGGGGATTTTCACAAAATTTGCTTAAAGAGGCCAGAGGGGGGGGGGCTGCGTGAAAAACAAGCAAAATCAAGCACAGTTGGGGCGTTTTGGGAAAATTGTGAAGGATTTTCCAAACCGGGTAAAATTTGAAAAGAAAGACAGGGCCGGTAGTGTCGAAAAAGTCAAAAATGGGGATTTTCCCAAACCTTGCTAAAAGGGGCCAGGGGGGCGGACTGAGTCAGAAAGGAGCAAAATCAAGCACAGTTGGGGTGTTGTGTGAAAATTGTGAAGGATCTTCCAAAGTGGGCAAAAATTGAAAGAAACGACAGGGCCGGTAGTGTCGAAAAAGTCAAAAATTTGGATTTTCCCAAACCTTGCTAAAAGGGGCCAGGGGGGCGGACTGAGTCAGAAAGGAGCAAAATCAAGCACAGTTGGGGCGTTTTGGGAAAATTGTGAAGGATTTTCCAAACCGGGTAAAATTTGAAAAAAAAGACAGGGCCGGTAGTGTCGAAAAAGTCAAAAATGGGGATTTTCCCAAACCTTGCTAAAAGTGGCCAGGGGGGCGGACTGAGTCAGAAAGGAGCAAAATCAAGCACAGTTGGGGCGTTGTGTGAAAATTGTGAAGGATTTTCCAAAGTGGGCAAAATTTGAAAAAAACGACAGGGCCGGTAGTGTCGAAAAAGTCAATAATGCGGATTTTCCCAAACCTTGCTAAAAGGGGCCAGGGGGGCGGACTCAGTCAGAAATGAGCAAAATCAAGCACAGTTGGGGCGTTTCGAAAAAATTGTGAAGGATTTTCCAAACCGGGCAAAATTTGAAAAAAACGACAGGGCCGGTAGTGTCGAAAAAGTCAAAAATGGGGATTTTCCAAAACCTTGCTAAAAGGGGCCAGGGGGGCGGACTAAGTAAGAAAGGAGCAAAATCAAGCACAGTTGGGGCGTTTTGGGAAAATTGTGAAGGATTTTCCAAACCGGGCAAAATTTGAAAAAAACGACAGAGTCGGTAGTGTCGAAAAAGTCAAAAATGCGGATTTTCCCAAATCTTTGCTAAAAGGGGCCAGGGGGCGGGCTTATTGAAAAACGAGCAAAATCAAGCACAGTTGGGGCGTTTTGTGAAAATTGTGAAGGATTTTCCAAACCGGGTAAAATTTGAAAAAAAGACAGGGCCGGTAGTGTCGAAAAAGTCAAAAATGGGGATTTTCACAAAATTTGCTTAAAGAGGCCAGAGGGGGGGGCTGAGTGAAAAACGAGCAAAATCAAGCACAGTTGGGGCGTTTTGTGAAAATTGTGAAGGATTTTCCAAACCGGGCAAAATTTGAAAAAAACGACAGGGCCGGTAGTGTCGAAAAAGTCAAAAATGGGGATTTTCCAAAACCTTGCTAAAAGGGGCCAGGGGTCGGACTAAGTAAGAAAGGAGCAAAATCAAGCACAGTTGGGGCGTTTTGGGAAAATTGTGAAGGATTTTCCAAACCGGGCAAAATTTGAAAAAAACGACAGGGCCGGTAGTGTCGAAAAAGTCAAAAATGCGGATTTTCCCAAATCTTTGCTAAAAGGGGCCAGGGGGCGGGCTTATTGAAAAACGAGCAAAATCAAGCACAGTTGGGGCGTTTTGGGAAAATTGTGAAGGATTTTCCAAACCGGGTAAAATTTGAAAAAAAAGACAGGTCCGGTAGTGTCGAAAAAGTCAAAAATGGGGATTTTCACAAAATTTGCTTAAAGAGGCCAGAGGGGGGGGCTGAGTGAAAAACGAGCAAAATCAAGCACAGTTGGGGCGTTTTGTGAAAATTGTGAAGGATTTTCCAAACCGGGCAAAATTTGAAAAAAACGACAGGGCCGGTAGTGTCGAAAAAGTCAAAAATGGGGATTTTCCCAAACCTTGCTAAAAGGGGCCAGGGGTGCGGACTGAGTCAGAAAGGAGCAAAATCAAGCACAGTTGGGGCGTTTTGTGAAAATTGTGAAGGATTTTCCATAGTGGGCAAAATTTGAAAAAAACGACAGGGCCGGTAGTGTCGAAAAAGTCAAAAATGGGGATTTTCCAAAACCTTGCTAAAAGGGGCCAGGGGGGCGGACTAAGTAAGAAAGGAGCAAAATCAAGCACAGTTGGGGCGTTTTGGGAAAATTGTGAAGGATTTTCCAAACCGGGCAAAATTTGAAAAAAACGACAGAGTCGGTAGTGTCGAAAAAGTCAAAAATGCGGATTTTCCCAAATCTTTCCTAAAAGGGGCCAGGGGGCGAGCTTATTGAAAAACGAGCAAAATCAAGCACAGTTGGGGCGTTTTGTGAAAATTGTGAAGGATTTTCCAAACCGGGTAAAATTTGAAAAAAAGACAGGGCCGGTAGTGTCGAAAAAGTCAAAAATGGGGATTTTCACAAAATTTGCTTAAAGAGGCCAGAGGGGGGGGCTGAGTGAAAAACGAGCAAAATCAAGCACAGTTGGGGCGTTTTGTGAAAATTGTGAAGGATTTTCCATAGTGGGCAAAAATTGAAAAAAACGACAGGGCCGGTAGTGTCGAAAAAGTCAAAAATGGGGATTTTCCCAAACCTTGCTAAAAGGGGCCAGGGGGGCGGGCTGAGTCAGAAAGGAGCAAAATCAAGCACAGTTGGGGCGTTGTGTGAAAATTGTGAAGGATTTTCCAAACCGGGCAAAATTTGAAAAAAACGACAGGGCCGGTAGTGTCGAAAAAGTCAAAAATGCGGATTTTCCCAAACCTTGCTAAAAGGGGCCAGGGTGCGGACTGAGTCAGAAAGGAGCAAAATCAAGCACAGTTGGGGCGTTTTGTGAAAATTGTGAAGGATTTTCCATAGTGGGCAAAAATTGAAAAAAACGACAGGGCCGGTAGTGTCGAAAAAGTCAAAAATGGGGATTTTCCCAAACCTTGCTAAAAGGGGCCAGGGTGCGGACTGAGTCAAAAAGGAGCAAAATCAAGCACAGTTGGGGCGTTTTGTGAAAATTGTGAAGGATTTTCCATAGTGGGCAAAAATTGCAAAAAAACGACAGGGCCGGTAGTGTCGAAAAAGTCAAAAATGGGGATTTTCCAAAACCTTGCTAAAAGGGGCCAGGGGGGCGGACTAAGTAAGAAAGGAGCAAAATCAAGCACAGTTGGGGCGTTTTGGGAAAATTGTGAAGGATTTTCCAAACCGGGCAAAATTTGAAAAAAACGACAGGGCCGGTAGTGTCGAAAAAGTCAAAAATGCGGATTTTCCCAAATCTTTGCTAAAAGGGGCCAGGGGGCGGGCTTATTGAAAAACGAGCAAAATCAAGCACAGTTGGGGCGTTTTGTGAAAATTGTGAAGGATTTTCCAAACCGGGTAAAATTTGAAAAAAAGACAGGGCCGGTAGTGTCGAAAAAGTCAAAAATGGGGATTTTCACAAAATTTGCTTAAAGAGGCCAGAGGGGGGGGGCTGAGTGAAAAACGAGCAAAATCAAGCACAGTTGGGGCGTTTTGTGAAAATTGTGAAGGATTTTCCATAGTGGGCAAAAATTGAAAAAAACGACAGGGCCGGTAGTGTCGAAAAAGTCAAAAATGGGGATTTTCCCAAACCTTGCTAAAAGGGGCCAGGGGGGCGGGCTGAGTCAGAAAGGAGCAAAATCAAGCACAGTTGGGGCGTTGTGTGAAAATTGTGAAGGATTTTCCAAACCGGGCAAAAATTGAAAAAAACGACAGGTCCGGTAGTGTCGAAAAAGTCAAAAATGCGGATTTTCCCAAACCTTGCTAAAAGGGGCCAGGGGGGCGGACTGAGTCAGAAATGAGCAAAATCGAGCACAGTTGCGGCGTTTTGAGAAAATTGTGAAGGATTTTCCAAACCGGGCAAAATTTGAAAAAAACGACAGGGCCGGTAGTGTCGAAAAAGTCAAAAATGGGGATTTTCCAAAACCTTGCTAAAAGGGGCCAGGGGGGCGGACTAAGTAAGAAAGGAGCAAAATCAAGCACAGTTGGGGCGTTTTGGGAAAATTGTGAAGGATTTTCCAAACCGGGCAAAATTTGAAAAAAAACGACAGGGCCGGTAGTGTCGAAAAAGTCAAAAATGCGGATTTTCCCAAACCTTGCTAAAAGGGGCCAGGGGGGCGGACTGAGTCAGAAATGTGCAAAATCAAGCACAGTTGGGGCGTCTTGAGAAAATATTGAAGGATTTTCCAAACCGGGCAAAATTTGAAAAAAAGACAGGGCCGGTAGTGTCGAAAAAGTCAAAAATGGGGATTTTCACAAAATTTGCTTAAAGAGGCCAGAGGGGGGGGGGCTGAGTGAAAAACGAGCAAAATCAAGCACAGTTGGGGCGTTTTGTGAAAATTGTGAAGGATTTTCCATAGTGGGCAAAAATTGAAAAAAACGACAGGGCCGGTAGTGTCGAAAAAGTCAAAAATGGGGATTTTCCCAAACCTTGCTAAAAGGGGCCAGGGGGGCGGGCTGAGTCAGAAAGGAGCAAAATCAAGCACAGTTGGGGCGTTGTGTGAAAATTGTGAAGGATTTTCCAAAGTGGGCAAAAATTGAAAAAAACGACAGGTCCGGTAGTGTCGAAAAAGTCAAAAATGCGGATTTTCCCAAACCTTGCTAAAAGGGGCCAGGGGGGCGGACTGAGTCAGAAATGAGCAAAATCAAGCACAGTTGGGGCGTTTTGAGAAAATTGTGAAGGATTTTCCAAACCGGGCAAAATTTGAAAAAAACGACAGGGCCGGTAGTGTCGAAAAAGTCAAAAATGGGGATTTTCCAAAACCTTTCTAAAAGGGGCCAGGGGGGCGGACTAAGTAAGAAAGGAGCAAAATCAAGCACAGTTGGGGCGTTTTGGGAAAATTGTGAAGGATTTTCCAAACCGGGCAAAATTTGAAAAAAACGACAGGGCCGGTAGTGTCGAAAAAGTCAAAAATGCGGATTTTCCCAAATCTTTGCTAAAAGGGGCCAGGGGGCGGGCTTATTGAAAAACGAGCAAAATCAAGCACAGTTGGGGCGTTTTGGGAAAATTGTGAAGGATTTTCCAAACCGGGTAAAATTTGAAAAGAAAGACAGGGCCGGTAGTGTCGAAAAAGTCAAAAATGGGGATTTTCCCAAACCTTGCTAAAAGGGGCCAGGGGGGCGGACTGAGTCAGAAAGGAGCAAAATCAAGCACAGTTGGGGCGTTGTGTGAAAATTGTGAAGGATTTTCCAAAGTGGGCAAAATTTGAAAAAAACGACAGGGCCGGTAGTGTCGAAAAAGTCAATAATGCGGATTTTCCCAAACCTTGCTAAAAGGGGCCAGGGGGGCGGACTCAGTCAGAAATGAGCAAAATCAAGCACAGTTGGGGCGTTTCGAAAAAATTGTGAAGGATTTTCCAAACCGGGCAAAATTTGAAAAAAACGACAGGGCCGGTAGTGTCGAAAAAGTCAAAAATGGGGATTTTCCAAAACCTTGCTAAAAGGGGCCAGGGGGGCGGACTAAGTAAGAAAGGAGCAAAATCAAGCACAGTTGGGGCGTTTTGGGAAAATTGTGAAGGATTTTCCAAAGTGGGCAAAATTTGAAAAAAACGACAGGTCCGGTAGTGTCGAAAAAGTCAAAAATGCGGATTTTCCCAAATCTTTGCTAAAAGGGGCCAGGGGGCGGGCTTATTGAAAAACGAGCAAAATCAAGCACAGTTGGGGCGTTTTGTGAAAATTGTGAAGGATTTTCCAAACCGGGTAAAATTTGAAAAAAAGACAGGGCCGGTAGTGTCGAAAAAGTCAAAAATGGGGATTTTCACAAAATTTGCTTAAAGAGGCCAGAGGGGGGGGCTGAGTGAAAAACGAGCAAAATCAAGCACAGTTGGGGCGTTTTGTGAAAATTGTGAAGGATTTTCCATAGTGGGCAAAAATTGAAAAAAACGACAGGGCCGGTAGTGTCGAAAAAGTCAAAAATGCGGATTTTCCCAAACCTTGCTAAAAGGGGCCAGGGGGGCGGACTGAGTCAGAAATGAGCAAAATCAAGCACAGTTGGGGCGTTTTGAGAAAATTGTGAAGGATTTTCCAAACCGGGCAAAATTTGAAAAAAACGACAGGGCCGGTAGTGTCGAAAAAGTCAAAAATGGGGATTTTCCAAAACCTTGCTAAAAGGGGCCAGGGGGGCGGACTAAGTAAGAAAGGAGCAAAATCAAGCACAGTTGGGGCGTTTTGGGAAAATTGTGAAGGATTTTCCAAACCGGGCAAAATTTGAAAAAAACGACAGGTCCGGTAGTGTCGAAAAAGTCAAAAATGGGGATTTTCACAAAATTTGCTTAAAGAGGCCAGAGGGGGGGGGCTGAGAGAAAAACGAGCAAAATCAAGCACAGTTGGGGCGTTTTGTGAAAATTGTGAAGGATTTTCCATAGTGGGCAAAAATTGAAAAAAACGACAGGGCCGGTAGTGTCGAAAAAGTCAAAAATGGGGATTTTCCCAAACCTTGCTAAAAGGGGCCAGGGGGGCGGGCTGAGTCAGAAAGGAGCAAAATCAAGCACAGTTGGGGCGTTGTGTGAAAATTGTGAAGGATTTTCCAAAGTGGGCAAAAATTGAAAAAAACGACAGGTCCGGTAGTGTCGAAAAAGTCAAAAATGCGGATTTTCCCAAAATTTGCTTAAAGAGGCCAGAGGGGGGGGCTGAGTGAAAAACGAGCAAAATCAAGCACAGTTGGGGCGTTTTGGGAAAATTGTGAAGGATTTTCCAAACCGGGCAAAATTTGAAAAAAACGACAGGGCCGGTAGTGTAGAAAAAGTCAAAAATGGGGATTTTCCCAAACCTTGCTAAAAGGGGCCAGGGGGGCGGACTGAGTCAGAAAGGAGCAAAATCAAGCACAGTTGGGGCGTTTTGGGAAAATTGTGAAGGATTTTCCAAACCGGGCAAAATTTGAAAAAAACGACAGTGCCGGTAGTGTCGAAAAAGTCAAAAATGGGGATTTTCCCAAACTTTGCTTAAAGAGGCCAGAGGGGGGGGCTGGGTGAAAAAGGAGCAAAATCAAGCACAGTTGGGGCGTTTTGTGAAAATTGTGAAGGATTTTCCAAAGTGGGCAAAAATTGAAAAAAACGACAGGGCCGGTAGTGTCGAAAAAGTCAAAAATGGGGATTTTCACAAACCTTGCTAAAAGGTGCCAGGGGGTGGACTGAGTCAGAAAGGAGCAAAATCAAGCACAGTTGGGGCGTTTTGAGAAAATTGTGAAGGATTTTCCAAAGTGGGCAAAATTTGAAAAAAACGACAGGTCCGGTAGTGTCGAAAAAGTCAAAAATTGGGATTTTCCCAAATTTTTGCTAAAAGGGGCCAGGGGGCGGGATTATTGAAAAACGAGCAAAATCAAGCACAGTTGGGGCGTTTTGGGAAAATTGTGAAGGATTTTCCAAACCGGGCAAAATTTGAAAAAAAGACAGGGCCGGTAGTGTCGAAAAAGTCAAAAATGGGGATTTTCCCAAACCTTGCTAAAAGGTGCCAGGGGGCGGACTGAGTCAGAAAGGAGCAAAATCAAGCACAGTTGGGGCGTTTTGGGAAAATTGTGAAGGATTTTCCAACTCGGGCAAAAATTGAAAAAAACGACAGGACCGGTAGTGTCGAAAAAGTCAAAAATGCGGATTTTCCCAAACCTTGCTAAAAGGGGCCAGGGGGGGATACTGAGTCAGAAATGAGCAAAATCAAGCACAGTTGGGGCGTTTTGAGAAAATTGTGAAGGATTTTCCAAACCGGGCAAAATTTGAAAAAAAGACAGGGCCGGTAGTGTCGAAAAAGTCAAAAATGGGGATTTTCCCAAACCTTGCTAAAAGGTGCCAGGGGGCGGACTGAGTCAGAAAGGAGCAAAATCAAGCACAGTTGGGGCGTTTTGGGAAAATTGTGAAGGATTTTCCAACGTGGGCAAAAATTGAAAAAAACGACAAGACCGGTAGTGTCGAAAAAGTCAAAAATGCGGATTTTCCCAAACCTTGCTAAAAGGGGCCAGGGGGGCGGACTGAGTAAGAAATGAGCAAAATCAAGCACAGTTGGGGCGTTTTGAGAAAATTGAGAAGGATTTTCCAAACCGGGCAAAATTTGAAAAAAACGACAGGGCCGGTAGTGTCGAAAAAGTCAAAAATGGGGATTTTCACAAAATTTGCTTAAAGAGGCCAGAGGGGGGGGCTGAGTGAAAAACGAGCAAAATCAAGCACAGTTGGGGCGTTTTGTGAAAATTGTGAAGGATTTTCCATAGTGGGCAAAAATTGAAAAAAACGACAGGGCCGGTAGTGTCGAAAAAGTCAAAAATGGGGATTTTCCCAAACCTTGCTAAAAGGGGCCAGGGGTGCGGACTGAGTCAGAAAGGAGCAAAATCAAGCACAGTTGGGGCGTTTTGTGAAAATTGTGAAGGATTTTCCATAGTGGGCAAAAATTGAAAAAAACGACAGGGCCGGTAGTGTCGAAAAAGTCAAAAATGGGGATTTTCCAAAACCTTGCTAAAAGGGGCCAGGGGGGCGGACTAAGTAAGAAAGGAGCAAAATCAAGCACAGTTGGGGCGTTTTGGGAAAATTGTGAAGGATTTTCCAAAGTGGGCAAAATTTGAAAAAAACGACAGGTCCGGTAGTGTCGAAAAAGTCAAAAATGCGGATTTTCCCAAATCTTTGCTAAAAGGGGCCAGGGGGCGGGCTTATTGAAAAACGAGCAAAATCAAGCACAGTTGGGGCGTTTTGTGAAAATTGTGAAGGATTTTCCAAACCGGGTAAAATTTGAAAAAAAGACAGGGCCGGTAGTGTCGAAAAAGTCAAAAATGGGGATTTTCACAAAATTTGCTTAAAGAGGCCAGAGGGGGGGGCTGAGTGAAAAACGAGCAAAATCAAGCACAGTTGGGGCGTTTTGTGAAAATTGTGAAGGATTTTCCATAGTGGGCAAAAATTGAAAAAAACGACAGGGCCGGTAGTGTCGAAAAAGTCAAAAATGCGGATTTTCCCAAACCTTGCTAAAAGGGGCCAGGGGGGCGGACTGAGTCAGAAATGAGCAAAATCAAGCACAGTTGGGGCGTTTTGAGAAAATTGTGAAGGATTTTCCAAACCGGGCAAAATTTGAAAAAAACGACAGGGCCGGTAGTGTCGAAAAAGTCAAAAATGGGGATTTTCCAAAACCTTGCTAAAAGGGGCCAGGGGGGCGGACTAAGTAAGAAAGGAGCAAAATCAAGCACAGTTGGGGCGTTTTGGGAAAATTGTGAAGGATTTTCCAAACCGGGCAAAATTTGAAAAAAACGACAGGTCCGGTAGTGTCGAAAAAGTCAAAAATGGGGATTTTCACAAAATTTGCTTAAAGAGGCCAGAGGGGGGGGGCTGAGAGAAAAACGAGCAAAATCAAGCACAGTTGGGGCGTTTTGTGAAAATTGTGAAGGATTTTCCATAGTGGGCAAAAATTGAAAAAAACGACAGGGCCGGTAGTGTCGAAAAAGTCAAAAATGGGGATTTTCCCAAACCTTGCTAAAAGGGGCCAGGGGGGCGGGCTGAGTCAGAAAGGAGCAAAATCAAGCACAGTTGGGGCGTTGTGTGAAAATTGTGAAGGATTTTCCAAAGTGGGCAAAAATTGAAAAAAACGACAGGTCCGGTAGTGTCGAAAAAGTCAAAAATGCGGATTTTCCCAAAATTTGCTTAAAGAGGCCAGAGGGGGGGGGCTGAGTGAAAAACGAGCAAAATCAAGCACAGTTGGGGCGTTTTGGGAAAATTGTGAAGGATTTTCCAAACCGGGCAAAATTTGAAAAAAACGACAGGGCCGGTAGTGTAGAAAAAGTCAAAAATGGGGATTTTCCCAAACCTTGCTAAAAGGGGCCAGGGGGGCGGACTGAGTCAGAAAGGAGCAAAATCAAGCACAGTTGGGGCGTTTTGGGAAAATTGTGAAGGATTTTCCAAACCGGGCAAAATTTGAAAAAAACGACAGTGCCGGTAGTGTCGAAAAAGTCAAAAATGGGGATTTTCCCAAACTTTGCTTAAAGAGGCCAGAGGGGGGGGCTGGGTGAAAAAGGAGCAAAATCAAGCACAGTTGGGGCGTTTTGTGAAAATTGTGAAGGATTTTCCAAAGTGGGCAAAAATTGAAAAAAACGACAGGGCCGGTAGTGTCGAAAAAGTCAAAAATGGGGATTTTCACAAACCTTGCTAAAAGGTGCCAGGGGGTGGACTGAGTCAGAAAGGAGCAAAATCAAGCACAGTTGGGGCGTTTTGAGAAAATTGTGAAGGATTTTCCAAAGTGGGCAAAATTTGAAAAAAACGACAGGTCCGGTAGTGTCGAAAAAGTCAAAAATTGGGATTTTCCCAAATTTTTGCTAAAAGGGGCCAGGGGGCGGGATTATTGAAAAACGAGCAAAATCAAGCACAGTTGGGGCGTTTTGTGAAAATTGTGAAGGATTTTCCAAACCGGGCAAAATTTGAAAAAAAGACAGGGCCGGTAGTGTCGAAAAAGTCAAAAATGGGGATTTTCCCAAACCTTGCTAAAAGGTGCCAGGGGGCGGACTGAGTCAGAAAGGAGCAAAATCAAGCACAGTTGGGGCGTTTTGGGAAAATTGTGAAGGATTTTCCAACTCGGGCAAAAATTGAAAAAAACGACAGGACCGGTAGTGTCGAAAAAGTCAAAAATGCGGATTTTCCCAAACCTTGCTAAAAGGGGCCAGGGGGGGATACTGAGTCAGAAATGAGCAAAATCAAGCACAGTTGGGGCGTTTTGAGAAAATTGTGAAGGATTTTCCAAACCGGGCAAAATTTGAAAAAAAGACAGGGCCGGTAGTGTCGAAAAAGTCAAAAATGGGGATTTTCCCAAACCTTGCTAAAAGGTGCCAGGGGGCGGACTGAGTCAGAAAGGAGCAAAATCAAGCACAGTTGGGGCGTTTTGGGAAAATTGTGAAGGATTTTCCAACGTGGGCAAAAATTGAAAAAAACGACAAGACCGGTAGTGTCGAAAAAGTCAAAAATGCGGATTTTCCCAAACCTTGCTAAAAGGGGCCAGGGGGGCGGACTGAGTCAGAAATGAGCAAAATCAAGCACAGTTGGGGCGTTTTGAGAAAATTGAGAAGGATTTTCCAAACCGGGCATAAATTGAAAAAAAAGACAGGGCCGGTAGTGTCGAAAAAGTCAAAAATGGGGATTTTCCCAAATCCTTGCTAAAAGGGGCCAGGGGGGCGGGCTGAGTGAGAAAGGAGCAATATCAAGCACAGTTGGGGCGTTGTGTGAAAATTGTGAAGGATTTTCCAAAGTGGGCAAAAATTGAAAAAAACGACAGGTCCGGTAGTGTCGAAAAAGTCAAAAATGGGGATTTTCCCAAAATTTGCTTAAAGAGGCCAGAGGGGGGGGCTGAGTGAAAAACGAGCAAAATCAAGCACAGTTGGGGCGTTTTGGGAAAATTGTGAAGGATTTTCCAAACCGGGCAAAATTTGAAAAGAAAGACAGGGCCGGTAGTGTCGAAAAAGTCAAAAATGGGGATTTTCCCAAACCTTGCTAAAAGGGGCCAGGGGGGCGGACTGAGTCAGAAAGGAGCAAAATCAAGCACAGTTGGGGTGTTGTGTGAAAATTGTGAAGGATTTTCCAAAGTGGGCAAAAATTGAAAGAAACGACAGGGCCGGTAGTGTCGAAAAAGTCAAAAATGCGGATTTTCCCAAACCTTGCTAAAAGGGGCCAGGGGGGCGGACTGAGTCAGAAATGAGCAAAATCAAGCACAGTTGGGGCGTTTTGAGAAAATTGTGAAGGATTTTCCAAACCGGGCAAAATTTGAAAAAAACGACAGGTCCGGTAGTGTCGAAAAAGTCAAAAATGGGGATTTTCCAAAACCTTGCTAAAAGGGGCCAGGGGGGCGGACTAAGTAAGAAAGGAGCAAAATCAAGCACAGTTGGGGCGTTTTGGGAAAATTGTGAAGGATTTTCCAAACCGGGCAAAATTTGAAAAAAACGACAGGGCCGGTAGTGTCGAAAAAGTCAAAAATGGGGATTTTCCCAAACCTTGCTAAAAGGGGCCAGGGGGGCGGACTGAGTCAGAAAGGAGCAAAATCAAACACAGTTGGGGCGTTTTGGGAAAATTGTGAAGGATTTTCCAAACCGGGCAAAATTTGAAAAAAACGACAGTGCCGGTAGTGTCGAAAAAGTCAAAAATGGGGATTTTCCCAAACTTTGCTTAAAGAGGCCAGAGGGGGGGGGCTGGGTGAAAAAGGAGCAAAATCAAGCACAGTTGGGGCGTTTTGTAAAAATTGTGAAAGATTTTCCAAAGAGGGCAAAAATTGAAAAAAACGACAGGTCCGGTAGTGTCGAAAAAGTCAAAAATGCGGATTTTCCCAAACCTTGCTAAAAGGGGCCAGGGGGGCGGACTGAGTCAGAAATGAGCAAAATCAAGCACAGTTGGGGCGTTTTGAGAAAATTGTGAAGGATTTTCCAAACCGGGCAAAATTTGAAAAAAACGACAGGGCCGGTAGTGTCGAAAAAGTCAAAAATGGGGATTTTCCCAAACCTTGCTAAAAGGGGCCAGGGGTGCGGACTGAGTCAGAAAGGAGCAAAATCAAGCACAGTTGGGGCGTTTTGTGAAAATTGTGAAGGATTTTCCATAGTGGGCAAAAATTGAAAAAAACGACAGGGCCGGTAGTGTCGAAAAAGTCAAAAATGGGGATTTTCCAAAACCTTGCTAAAAGGGGCCAGGGGGGCGGACTAAGTAAGAAAGGAGCAAAATCATGCACAGTTGGGGCGTTTTGGGAAAATTGTGAAGGATTTTCCAAAGTGGGCAAAATTTGAAAAAAACGACAGGTCCGGTAGTGTCGAAAAAGTCAAAAATGGGGATTTTCACAAAATTTGCTTAAAGAGGCCAGAGGGGGGGGCTGAGTGAAAAACGAGCAAAATCAAGCACAGTTGGGGCGTTTTGTGAAAATTGTGAAGGATTTTCCATAGTGGGCAAAAATTGAAAAAAACGACAGGGCCGGTAGTGTCGAAAAAGTCAAAAATGCGGATTTTCCCAAACCTTGCTAAAAGGGGCCAGGGGGGCGGACTGAGTCAGAAATGAGCAAAATCAAGCACAGTTGGGGCGTTTTGAGAAAATTGTGAAGGATTTTCCAAACCGGGCAAAATTTGAAAAAAACGACAGGGCCGGTAGTGTCGAAAAAGTCAAAAATGGGGATTTTCCAAAACCTTGCTAAAAGGGGCCAGGGGGGCGGACTAAGTAAGAAAGGAGCAAAATCAAGCACAGTTGGGGCGTTTTGGGAAAATTGTGAAGGATTTTCCAAACCGGGCAAAATTTGAAAAAAACGACAGGTCCGGTAGTGTCGAAAAAGTCAAAAATGGGGATTTTCACAAAATTTGCTTAAAGAGGCCAGAGGGGGGGGGCTGAGAGAAAAACGAGCAAAATCAAGCACAGTTGGGGCGTTTTGTGAAAATTGTGAAGGATTTTCCATAGTGGGCAAAAATTGAAAAAAACGACAGGGCCGGTAGTGTCGAAAAAGTCAAAAATGGGGATTTTCCCAAACCTTGCTAAAAGGGGCCAGGGGGGCGGGCTGAGTCAGAAAGGAGCAAAATCAAGCACAGTTGGGGCGTTGTGTGAAAATTGTGAAGGATTTTCCAAAGTGGGCAAAAATTGAAAAAAACGACAGGTCCGGTAGTGTCGAAAAAGTCAAAAATGCGGATTTTCCCAAAATTTGCTTAAAGAGGCCAGAGGGGGGGGCTGAGTGAAAAACGAGCAAAATCAAGCACAGTTGGGGCGTTTTGGGAAAATTGTGAAGGATTTTCCAAACCGGGCAAAATTTGAAAAAAACGACAGGGCCGGTAGTGTAGAAAAAGTCAAAAATGGGGATTTTCCCAAACCTTGCTAAAAGGGGCCAGGGGGGCGGACTGAGTCAGAAAGGAGCAAAATCAAGCACAGTTGGGGCGTTTTGGGAAAATTGTGAAGGATTTTCCAAACCGGGCAAAATTTGAAAAAAACGACAGTGCCGGTAGTGTCGAAAAAGTCAAAAATGGGGATTTTCCCAAACTTTGCTTAAAGAGGCCAGAGGGGGGGGCTGGGTGAAAAAGGAGCAAAATCAAGCACAGTTGGGGCGTTTTGTGAAAATTGTGAAGGATTTTCCAAAGTGGGCAAAAATTGAAAAAAACGACAGGGCCGGTAGTGTCGAAAAAGTCAAAAATGGGGATTTTCACAAACCTTGCTAAAAGGTGCCAGGGGGTGGACTGAGTCAGAAAGGAGCAAAATCAAGCACAGTTGGGGCGTTTTGAGAAAATTGTGAAGGATTTTCCAAAGTGGGCAAAATTTGAAAAAAACGACAGGTCCGGTAGTGTCGAAAAAGTCAAAAATTGGGATTTTCCCAAATTTTTGCTAAAAGGGGCCAGGGGGCGGGATGATTGAAAAACGAGCAAAATCAAGCACAGTTGGGGCGTTTTGTGAAAATTGTGAAGGATTTTCCAAACCGGGCAAAATTTGAAAAAAAGACAGGGCCGGTAGTGTCGAAAAAGTCAAAAATGGGGATTTTCCCAAACCTTGCTAAAAGGTGCCAGGGGGCGGACTGAGTCAAAAAGGAGCAAAATCAAGCACAGTTGGGGCGTTTTGGGAAAATTGTGAAGGATTTTCCAACTCGGGCAAAAATTGAAAAAAACGACAGGACCGGTAGTGTCGAAAAAGTCAAAAATGCGGATTTTCCCAAACCTTGCTAAAAGGGGCCAGGGGGGGATACTGAGTCAGAAATGAGCAAAATCAAGCACAGTTGGGGCGTTTTGAGAAAATTGTGAAGGATTTTCCAAACCGGGCAAAATTTGAAAAAAAGACAGGGCCGGTAGTGTCGAAAAAGTCAAAAATGGGGATTTTCCCAAACCTTGCTAAAAGGTGCCAGGGGGCGGACTGAGTCAGAAAGGAGCAAAATCAAGCACAGTTGGGGCGTTTTGGGAAAATTGTGAAGGATTTTCCAACGTGGGCAAAAATTGAAAAAAACGACAAGACCGGTAGTGTCGAAAAAGTCAAAAATGCGGATTTTCCCAAACCTTGCTAAAAGGGGCCAGGGGGGCGGACTGAGTCAGAAATGAGCAAAATCAAGCACAGTTGGGGCGTTTTGAGAAAATTGAGAAGGATTTTCCAAACCGGGCATAAATTGAAAAAAAAGACAGGGCCGGTAGTGTCGAAAAAGTCAAAAATGGGGATTTTCCCAAATCCTTGCTAAAAGGGGCCAGGGGGGCGGGCTGAGTGAGAAAGGAGCAATATCAAGCACAGTTGGGGCGTTGTGTGAAAATTGTGAAGGATTTTCCAAACCGGGCAAAATTTGAAAAAAACGACAGGGCCGGTAGTGTCGAAAAAGTCAAAAATGGGGATTTTCCCAAACCTTGCTAAAAGGGGCCAGGGGGGCGGGCTGAGTCAGAAAGGAGCAAAATCAAGCACAGTTGGGGCGTTGTGTGAAAATTGTGAAGGATTTTCCAAAGTGGGCAAAAATTGAAAAAAACGACAGGTCCGGTAGTGTCGAAAAAGTCAAAAATGGGGATTTTCCCAAAATTTGCTTAAAGAGGCCAGAGGGGGGGGCTGAGTGAAAAACGAGCAAAATCAAGCACAGTTGGGGCGTTTTGGGAAAATTGTGAAGGATTTTCCAAACCGGGCAAAATTTGAAAAAAACGACAGGGCCGGTAGTGTCGAAAAAGTCAAAAATGCGGATTTTCCCAAATCTTTGCTAAAAGGGGCCAGGGGGTGGGCTGATTGAAAAACGAGCAAAATCAAGCACAGTTGGGGCGTTTTGTGAAAATTGTGAAGGATTTTCCAAACCGGGTAAAATTTGAAAAAAAGACAGGGCCGGTAGTGTCGAAAAAGTCAAAAATGGGGATTTTCCCAAACCTTGCTAAAAGGTGCCAGGGGGCGGACTGAGTCAGAAAGGAGCAAAATCAAGCACAGTTGGGGCGTTTTGGGAAAATTGTGAAGGATTTTCCAACGTGGGCAAAAATTGAAAAAAACGACAAGACCGGTAGTGTCGAAAAAGTCAAAAATGCGGATTTTCCCAAACCTTGCTAAAAGGGGCCAGGGGGGCGGACTGAGTCAGAAATGAGCAAAATCAAGCACAGTTGGGGCGTTTTGAGAAAATTGAGAAGGATTTTCCAAACCGGGCATAAATTGAAAAAAAAGACAGGGCCGGTAGTGTCGAAAAAGTCAAAAATGGGGATTTTCCCAAATCCTTGCTAAAAGGGGCCAGGGGGGCGGGCTGAGTGAGAAAGGAGCAATATCAAGCACAGTTGGGGCGTTGTGTGAAAATTGTGAAGGATTTTCCAAACCGGGCAAAATTTGAAAAAAACGACAGGGCCGGTAGTGTCGAAAAAGTCAAAAATGGGGATTTTCCCAAACCTTGCTAAAAGGGGCCAGGGGGGCGGGCTGAGTCAGAAAGGAGCAAAATCAAGCACAGTTGGGGCGTTGTGTGAAAATTGTGAAGGATTTTCCAAAGTGGGCAAAAATTGAAAAAAACGACAGGTCCGGTAGTGTCGAAAAAGTCAAAAATGGGGATTTTCCCAAAATTTGCTTAAAGAGGCCAGAGGGGGGGGCTGAGTGAAAAACGAGCAAAATCAAGCACAGTTGGGGCGTTTTGGGAAAATTGTGAAGGATTTTCCAAACCGGGCAAAATTTGAAAAAAACGACAGGGCCGGTAGTGTCGAAAAAGTCAAAAATGCGGATTTTCCCAAATCTTTGCTAAAAGGGGCCAGGGGGTGGGCTGATTGAAAAACGAGCAAAATCAAGCACAGTTGGGGCGTTTTGTGAAAATTGTGAAGGATTTTCCAAACCGGGTAAAATTTGAAAAAAAGACAGGGCCGGTAGTGTAGAAAAAGTCAAAAATGGGGATTTTCCCAAACCTTGCTAAAAGGGGCCAGGGGGGCGGACTGAGTCAGAAAGGAGCAAAATCAAGCACAGTTGGGGCGTTTTGGGAAAATTGTGAAGGATTTTCCAAACCGGGCAAAATTTGAAAAAAACGACAGTGCCGGTAGTGTCGAAAAAGTCAAAAATGGGGATTTTCCCAAACTTTGCTTAAAGAGGCCAGAGGGGGGGGCTGGGTGAAAAAGGAGCAAAATCAAGCACAGTTGGGGCGTTTTGTGAAAATTGTGAAGGATTTTCCAAAGTGGGCAAAAATTGAAAAAAACGACAGGGCCGGTAGTGTCGAAAAAGTCAAAAATGGGGATTTTCACAAACCTTGCTAAAAGGTGCCAGGGGGTGGACTGAGTCAGAAAGGAGCAAAATCAAGCACAGTTGGGGCGTTTTGAGAAAATTGTGAAGGATTTTCCAAAGTGGGCAAAATTTGAAAAAAACGACAGGTCCGGTAGTGTCGAAAAAGTCAAAAATTGGGATTTTCCCAAATTTTTGCTAAAAGGGGCCAGGGGGCGGGATGATTGAAAAACGAGCAAAATCAAGCACAGTTGGGGCTTTTTGTGAAAATTGTGAAGGATTTTCCAAACCGGGCAAAATTTGAAAAAAAGACAGGGCCGGTAGTGTCGAAAAAGTCAAAAATGGGGATTTTCCCAAACCTTGCTAAAAGGTGCCAGGGGGCGGACTGAGTCAGAAAGGAGCAAAATCAAGCACAGTTGGGGCGTTTTGGGAAAATTGTGAAGGATTTTCCAACTCGGGCAAAAATTGAAAAAAACGACAGGACCGGTAGTGTCGAAAAAGTCAAAAATGCGGATTTTCCCAAACCTTGCTAAAAGGGGCCAGGGGGGGATACTGAGTCAGAAATGAGCAAAATCAAGCACAGTTGGGGCGTTTTGAGAAAATTGTGAAGGATTTTCCAAACCGGGCAAAATTTGAAAAAAAGACAGGGCCGGTAGTGTCGAAAAAGTCAAAAATGGGGATTTTCCCAAACCTTGCTAAAAGGTGCCAGGGGGCGGACTGAGTCAGAAAGGAGCAAAATCAAGCACAGTTGGGGCGTTTTGGGAAAATTGTGAAGGATTTTCCAACGTGGGCAAAAATTGAAAAAAACGACAGGACCGGTAGTGTCGAAAAAGTCAAAAATGCGGATTTTCCCAAACCTTGCTAAAAGGTGCCAGGGGGTGGACTGAGTCAGAAATGAGCAAAATCAATCACAGTTGGGGCGTTTTGAGAAAATTGAGAAGGATTTTCCAAACCGGGCATAAATTGAAAAAAAAGACAGGGCCGGTAGTGTCGAAAAAGTCAAAAATGGGGATTTTCCCAAATCCTTGCTAAAAGGGGCCAGGGGGGCGGGCTGAGTGAGAAAGGAGCAAAATCAAGCACAGTTGGGGCGTTGTGTGAAAATTGTGAAGGATTTTCCAAACCGGGCAAAATTTGAAAAAAACGACAGGGCCGGTAGTGTCGAAAAAGTCAAAAATGGGGATTTTCACAAAATTTGCTTAAAGAGGCCAGAGGGGGGGGGCTGCGTGAAAAACGAGCAAAATCAAGCACAGTTGGGGCGTTTTGGGAAAATTGTGAAGGATTTTCCAAACCGGGTAAAATTTGAAAAGAAAGACAGGGCCGGTAGTGTCGAAAAAGTCAAAAATGGGGATTTTCCCAAACCTTGCTAAAAGGGGCCAGGGGGGCGGACTGAGTCAGAAAGGAGCAAAATCAAGCACAGTTGGGGTGTTGTGTGAAAATTGTGAAGGATTTTCCAAAGTGGGCAAAAATTGAAAGAAACGACAGGGCCGGTAGTGTCGAAAAAGTCAAAAATGCGGATTTTCCCAAACCTTGCTAAAAGGGGCCAGGGGGGCGGACTGAGTCAGAAATGAGCAAAATCAAGCACAGTTGGGGCGTTTTGAGAAAATTGTGAAGGATTTTCCAAACCGGGCAAAATTTGAAAAAAACGACAGGTCCGGTAGTGTCGAAAAAGTCAAAAATGGGGATTTTCCAAAACCTTGCTAAAAGGGGCCAGGGGGGCGGACTAAGTAAGAAAGGAGCAAAATCAAGCACAGTTGGGGCGTTTTGGGAAAATTGTGAAGGATTTTCCAAACCGGGCAAAATTTGAAAAAAACGACAGGGCCGGTAGTGTCGAAAAAGTCAAAAATGGGGATTTTCCCAAACCTTGCTAAAAGGGGCCAGGGGGGCGGACTGAGTCAGAAAGGAGCAAAATCAAACACAGTTGGGGCGTTTTGGGAAAATTGTGAAGGATTTTCCAAACCGGGCAAAATTTGAAAAAAACGACAGTGCCGGTAGTGTCGAAAAAGTCAAAAATGGGGATTTTCCCAAACTTTGCTTAAAGAGGCCAGAGGGGGGGGGGCTGGGTGAAAAAGGAGCAAAATCAAGCACAGTTGGGGCGTTTTGTAAAAATTGTGAAAGATTTTCCAAAGAGGGCAAAAATTGAAAAAAACGACAGGTCCGGTAGTGTCGAAAAAGTCAAAAATGCGGATTTTCCCAAACCTTGCTAAAAGGGGCCAGGGGGGCGGACTGAGTCAGAAATGAGCAAAATCAAGCACAGTTGGGGCGTTTTGAGAAAATTGTGAAGGATTTTCCAAACCGGGCAAAATTTGAAAAAAACGACAGGGCCGGTAGTGTCGAAAAAGTCAAAAATGGGGATTTTCCCAAACCTTGCTAAAAGGGGCCAGGGGGGCGGACTGAGTCAGAAAGGAGCAAAATCAAGCACAGTTGGGGCGTTTTGGGAAAATTGTGAAGGATTTTCCAAACCGGGTAAAATTTGAAAAAAAAGACAGGGCCGGTAGTGTCGAAAAAGTCAAAAATGGGGATTTTCCCAAACCTTGCTAAAAGTGGCCAGGGGGGCGGACTGAGTCAGAAAGGAGCAAAATCAAGCACAGTTGGGGCGTTGTGTGAAAATTGTGAAGGATTTTCCAAAGTGGGCAAAATTTGAAAAAAACGACAGGGCCGGTAGTGTCGAAAAAGTCAAAAATGCGGATTTTCCCAAACCTTGCTAAAAGGGGCCAGGGGGGCGGACTGAGTCAGAAATGAGCAAAATCAAGCACAGTTGGGGCGTTTCGAAAAAATTGTGAAGGATTTTCCAAACCGGGCAAAATTTGAAAAAAACGACAGGGCCGGTAGTGTCGAAAAAGTCAAAAATGGGGATTTTCACAAAATTTGCTTAAAGAGGCCAGAGGGGGGGGCTGAGTGAAAAACGAGCAAAATCAAGCACAGTTGGGGCGTTTTGTGAAAATTGTGAAGGATTTTCCATAGTGGGCAAAAATTGAAAAAAACGACAGGGCCGGTAGTGTCGAAAAAGTCAAAAATGGGGATTTTCCCAAACCTTGCTAAAAGGGGCCAGGGGTGCGGACTGAGTCAGAAAGGAGCAAAATCAAGCACAGTTGGGGCGTTTTGTGAAAATTGTGCAGGATTTTCCATAGTGGGCAAAAATTGAAAAAAACGACAGGGCCGGTAGTGTCGAAAAAGTCAAAAATGGGGATTTTCCAAAACCTTGCTAAAATGGGCCAGGGGGGCGGACTAAGTAAGAAAGGAGCAAAATCAAGCACAGTTGGGGCGTTTTGGGAAAATTGTGAAGGATTTTCCAAAGTGGGCAAAATTTGAAAAAAACGACAGGTCCGGTAGTGTCGAAAAAGTCAAAAATGCGGATTTTCCCAAATCTTTGCTAAAAGGGGCCAGGGGGCGGGCTTATTGAAAAACGAGCAAAATCAAGCACAGTTGGGGCGTTTTGTGAAAATTGTGAAGGATTTTCCAAACCGGGTAAAATTTGAAAAAAAGACAGGGCCGGTAGTGTCGAAAAAGTCAAAAATGGGGATTTTCACAAAATTTGCTTAAAGAGGCCAGAGGGGGGGGCTGAGTGAAAAACGAGCAAAATCAAGCACAGTTGGGGCGTTTTGTAAAAATTGTGAAAGATTTTCCAAAGAGGGCAAAAATTGAAAAAAACGACAGGTCCGGTAGTGTCGAAAAAGTCAAAAATGCGGATTTTCCCAAACCTTGCTAAAAGGGGCCAGGGGGGCGGACTGAGTCAGAAATGAGCAAAATCAAGCACAGTTGGGGCGTTTTGAGAAAATTGTGAAGGATTTTCCAAACCGGGCAAAATTTGAAAAAAACGACAGGGCCGGTAGTGTCGAAAAAGTCAAAAATGGGGATTTTCCCAAACCTTGCTAAAAGGGGCCAGGGGGGCGGACTGAGTCAGAAAGGAGCAAAATCAAGCACAGTTGGGGCGTTTTGGGAAAATTGTGAAGGATTTTCCAAACCGGGTAAAATTTGAAAAAAAAGACAGGGCCGGTAATGTCGAAAAAGTCAAAAATGGGGATTTTCCCAAACCTTGCTAAAAGTGGCCAGGGGGGCGGACTGAGTCAGAAAGGAGCAAAATCAAGCACAGTTGGGGCGTTGTGTGAAAATTGTGAAGGATTTTCCAAAGTGGGCAAAATTTGAAAAAAACGACAGGGCCGGTAGTGTCGAAAAAGTCAAAAATGCGGATTTTCCCAAACCTTGCTAAAAGGGGCCAGGGGGGCGGACTGAGTCAGAAATGAGCAAAATCAAGCACAGTTGGGGCGTTTCGAAAAAATTGTGAAGGATTTTCCAAACCGGGCAAAATTTGAAAAAAAAGACAGGGCCGGTAGTGTCGAAAAAGTCAAAAATGGGGATTTTCACAAAATTTGCTTAAAGAGGCCAGAGGGGGGGGCTGAGTGAAAAACGAGCAAAATCAAGCACAGTTGGGGCGTTTTGTGAAAATTGTGAAGGATTTTCCATAGTGGGCAAAAATTGAAAAAAACGACAGGGCCGGTAGTGTCGAAAAAGTCCAAAATGGGGATTTTCCCAAACCTTGCTAAAAGGGGCCAGGGGTGCGGACTGAGTCAGAAAGGAGCAAAATCAAGCACAGTTGGGGCGTTTTGTGAAAATTGTGAAGGATTTTCCATAGTGGGCAAAAATTGAAAAAAACGACAGGGCCGGTAGTGTCGAAAAAGTCAAAAATGGGGATTTTCCAAAACCTTGCTAAAAGGGGCCAGGGGGGCGGACTAAGTAAGAAAGGAGCAAAATCAAGCACAGTTGGGGCGTTTTGGGAAAATTGTGAAGGATTTTCCAAAGTGGGCAAAATTTGAAAAAAACGACAGGTCCGGTAGTGAAGAAAAAGTCAAAAATGCGGATTTTCCCAAATCTTTGCTAAAAGGTGCCAGGGGGCGGGCTTATTGAAAAACGAGCAAAATCAAGCACAGTTGGGGCGTTTTGTGAAAATTGTGAAGGATTTTCCAAACCGGGTAAAATTTGAAAAAAAGACAGGGCCGGTAGTGTCGAAAAAGTCAAAAATGGGGATTTTCACAAAATTTGCTTAAAGAGGCCAGAGGGGGGGGCTGAGTGAAAAACGAGCAAAATCAAGCACAGTTGGGGCGTTTTGTGAAAATTGTGAAGGATTTTCCATAGTGGGCAAAAATTGAAAAAAACGACAGGGCCGGTAGTGTCGAAAAAGTCAAAAATGGGGATTTTCCCAAACCTTGCTAAAAGGGGCCAGGGGGGCGGACTGAGTCAGAAATGAGCAAAATCAAGCACAGTTGGGGCGTTTTGAGAAAATTGTGAAGGATTTTCCAAACCGGGCAAAATTTGAAAAAAACGACAGGTCCGGTAGTGTCGAAAAAGTCAAAAATGGGGATTTTCCAAAACCTTGCTAAAAGGGGCCAGGGGGGCGGACTAAGTAAGAAAGGAGCAAAATCAAGCACAGTTGGGGCGTTTTGGGAAAATTGTGAAGGATTTTCCAAACCGGGCAAAATTTGAAAAAAACGACAGGGCCGGTAGTGTCGAAAAAGTCAAAAATGCGGATTTTCCCAAATCTTTGCTAAAAGGGGCCAGGGGGCGGGCTGATTGAAAAACGAGCAAAATCAAGCACAGTTGGGGCGTTTTGTGAAAATTGTGAAGGATTTTCCAAACCGGGTAAAATTTGAAAAAAAGACAGGGCCGGTAGTGTAGAAAAAGTCAAAAATGGGGATTTTCCCAAACCTTGCTAAAAGGGGCCAGGGGGGCGGACTGAGTCAGAAAGGAGCAAAATCAAGCACAGTTGGGGCGTTTTGGGAAAATTGTGAAGGATTTTCCAAAGTGGGCAAAATTTGAAAAAAACGACAGGTCTGGTAGTGTCGAAAAAGTCAAAAATGGGGATTTTCCCAAATTTTTGCTAAAAGGGGCCAGGGGGGCGGACTCAGTCAGAAATGAGCAAAATCAAGCACAGTTGGGGCGTTTCGAAAAAATTGTGAAGGATTTTCCAAACCGGGCAAAATTTGAAAAAAAGACAGGGCCGGTAGTGTCGAAAAAGTCAAAAATGGGGATTTTCCCAAATCCTTGCTAAAAGGGGCCAGGGGGGCAGGCTGAGTGAGAAAGGAGCAAAATCAAGCACAGTTGGGGCGTTTTGGGAAAATTGTGAAGGATTTTCCAAACCGGGTAAAATTTGAAAAGAAAGACAGGGCCGGTAGTGTCGAAAAAGTCAAAAATGGGGATTTTCCCAAACCTTGCTAAAAGGGGCCAGGGGGGCGGACTGAGTCAGAAAGGAGCAAAATCAAGCACAGTTGGGGTGTTGTGTGAAAATTGTGAAGGATTTTCCAAAGTGGGCAAAAATTGAAAGAAACGACAGGGCCGGTAGTGTCGAAAAAGTCAAAAATGCGGATTTTCCCAAACCTTGCTAAAAGGGGCCAGGGGGGCGGACTGAGTCAGAAATGAGCAAAATCAAGCACAGTTGGGGCGTTTTGAGAAAATTGTGAAGGATTTTCCAAACCGGGCAAAATTTGAAAAAAACGACAGGTCCGGTAGTGTCGAAAAAGTCAAAAATGGGGATTTTCCAAAAACTTGCTAAAAGGGGCCAGGGGGGCGGACTAAGTAAGAAAGGAGCAAAATCAAGCACAGTTGGGGCGTTTTGGGAAAATTGTGAAGGATTTTCCAAACCGGGCAAAATTTGAAAAAAACGACAGGGCCGGTAGTGTCGAAAAAGTAAAAAATGGGGATTTTCCCAAACCTTGCTAAAAGGGGCCAGGGGGCGGACTGAGTCAGAAAGGAGCAAAATCAAGCACAGTTGGGGCGTTTTGGGAAAATTGTGAAGGATTTTCCAAACCGGGCAAAATTTGAAAAAAACGACATTGCCGGTAGTGTCGAAAAAGTCAAAAATGGGGATTTTCCCAAACTTTGCTTAAAGAGGCCAGAGGGGGGGGCTGGGTGAAAAAGGAGCAAAATCAAGCACAGTTGGGGCGTTTTGTGAAAATTGTGAAAGATTTTCCAAAGTGGGCAAAAATTGAAAAAAACGACAGGGCCGGTAGTGTCGAAAAAGTCAAAAATGGGGATTTTCCCAAACCTTGCTAAAAGGGGCCAGGGGGGCGGACGGAGTCAGAAATGAGCAAAATCAAGCACAGTTGGGGCGTTTTGAGAAAATTGTGAAGGATTTTCCAAACCGGGCAAAATTTGAAAAAAACGACAGGTCCGGTAGTGTCGAAAACGTCAAAAATGGGGATTTTCCAAAACCTTGCTAAAAGGGGCCAGGGGGGCGGACTAAGTAAGAAAGGAGCAAAATCAAGCACAGTTGGGGCGTTTTGGGAAAATTGTGAAGGATTTTCCAAACCGGGCAAAATTTGAAAAAAACGACAGGGCCGGTAGTGTCGAAAAAGTCAAAAATGCGGATTTTCCCAAATCTTTGCTAAAAGGGGCCAGGGGGCGGGC
>NW_026910400.1:65000-75661 GCF_963691925.1 Scomber scombrus | reverse complement strand
ACCCTGACTCAGATGTACTGACTTTAACGGTCCACTGGGTGGCGCTGTCTGACCTTCTTACTGTTTCTGTCGCCCATCTGTAGTTCCGTCAAAGACCAGTATCAGACCGGTGGAGTCCAGACTGCAGACTCCTCCCACAGGTGGGTTCTCCCAGATCACTCATCTGTTCAGGTCTGACCTTTACCTGGTCTATAGAAACCAGATCAGCTTTGTTTCAACGCCTTTTTGTTGGTCTTCTAGGCCCTGTGGCGCCCAGGAAGGTCCACCGGCGGCCCTGGTCTTCTGCAGAGAAAGAGGCAGTTTGGAGACAGCTAGGAGTCCATGTGCTGGTCCAGTCAGTACCAGGGAAGGAGGTCTGTCAGCGATGTCTGGACCTGGAGCCAGTCCTCAGAGGACGACACTGGAAAGATATCAAGAACCAGGTCCACAACCAGATCCAGAGCCAAAAGAAGCAGCAGTTCCATGCTCAGATGGACCTTCAGGAGAACCAGGATCAACAAGACCAGATCCAAAACCAGAAGAAGCAGCAGCAGCAGCAGCTTTATGAGACCCAGATGAATCAGCAGACCAAAGACCACACCCAGAACCAGAAGAAACAGCAGTACCATATTCCAATGGACCACCAGGACCAGGACCAGGACCACACCCAGAGCCAGAAGAAACAGCAGTACCCTGATCAGATGGATCACCAGGACCAGAACCACATTCAGAACCAGAAGAAACATCAGTATCCATCCCAGATGGACCAACAAGACCACATTCAAATCCACAAGAAGCAGCTGTGCCATGCTAGACTAGACCACCAGGACCACATCCAGGTCCACAAGAAGCAGTTGTACCAAATGGACCAGCAGAACCAAGGACTGCAGACTACCCTGGATCGGGACACATCTTTACTGACAGGGACCTCTTATGGGTCTGATGGGCCACATCGAGCCCCTGGACAGTCGCTGATGGACCGGGATCACATCAGTCCATACGCACTTCCCCATCGGGCCCCGGGGCCCCACATGGACCAACTGCTGTCCAGGACTGTGTGGACAGACGAGTCCTTGGTCCAGAACTACCCAACCAGCAGGCAGCTGACCAGGAGCCTCCTCCAGGATACGGCCCCAGGAGGACCCCCGCCCAACCCGCACTCTGGGCACATCCACTTCTGAATTACGGGTCCAGTTCTCACAGGTGGGACCTGAGCACCGGACATGTGGTCCAGACCCTGTCCCACTAAAACGTCCATTTTGTGTAAAATCTTATATATTTACATCAAAGAATTTCACTTTAGTATTTCACCAAATCACCGTCCAGTGTTATCCTTGTTGTCATGGTGACGCTGTTGTTCAGGTCTGCATCCTGGTCTGTCCCCCGGCTTCGGGACCGCTGGGCTCGAGTTGGACCCTCATTGGCTCTTTTTTTGTTGTTTTAAAGATTTATTTTTGGGCTTTTGTGCCTTTATTTATATAGAGGGGGGGGGGACCTGCAGCATTGGTAGAGGAGGGGGGGGGGACCTGGGGGGTGACCTGTAGCATTGGTAGGGGGGGGACCTGCAGCATTGGTAGAGAGGGGGGGGGACCTTCAGCATTGGTTGGGGGGGGGACCTGCAGCATTGGTGGGGCGGCAGGGGGACCTGCAGCATTAGTAGGGGGGGGGACCTGCAGCATTAGTAGGGGGGGGGGGGACCTGCAGCATTGGTAGGGGGGGGGACCTGCAGCATTGGTGGGGGCGGCAGGGGGACCTGCAGCATTGGTGGGGGGGGGGGACCTGCAGCATTGGTAGGGGGGGGACCTGCAGCATTGGTGGGGGGGGCAGGGGGACCTGCAGCATTGGTACGGGGGGGGGGGGGGACCTGCAGCATTGGTCCCTGACCAGATTCAAACCAGCGACGCTGTGATTACGTGGCATGCGCTCTAACCACTCGACCACCAGGGGGCTCCACCTCATTGGTTCTGTTCAGGTCTACTTCAGACTGCTAGCAAACCTCTTCAGGACTGTTTCAGGTCCGGTTTGATCCAATAAACAGCATAAAATTAAACATAAAGAACACAAAGCACAACACTAAAATCAATCAGGGTATTCCTAATGAAGAGCCTGGTACTGATCCTAATGAAGCGCCTGGTACTGATCCTAATGAAGCGCCTGGTACTGATCCTAATGAAGCGCCTGGTACTGATCCTAATGAAAAGCCTGGTACTGATCCTAAAGAAGAGCAGCCAGGTGGACTATAAAGGAGCTGGTTCTGATCCTAATGAAGAGCAGCCAGGTGGACTATAAAGGAGCTGGTTCTGATCCTAATGAAGAGCAGCCAGGTGGACTATAAAGGAGCTGGTTCTGATCCTAATGAAGAGCAGCCAGGTGGACTATAAAGGATCTGGTTCTGATCCTAATGAAGAGCAGCCAGGTGGACTATAAAGGAGCTGGTACTGATTCTAAGGGAACTCAGCACCTTTACGTTGTCGGGTCACATTTGGGTTTTTTCATAAAAGTAAAACAATGGGGGACCAGCACCAGACTGGATCACATTACTGAGCAGCACCAGACTGGATCACATTACTGAGCAGCACCAGACTGGATCACAGAGCGCTCATGAACTCAGAGTCTGAGTCGGTCCGTCTTACAGCGCTGCAGGTTAACGTCCGCTCACTGGGCTCCCAGAACTCTGATCTCAGCCCTGAAGAGCACCTCTGGGTTCCACCTCTGGGTTCCACCTCTGGGTTCCACCTCTGGGTTCCACCTCTGGGTGCCACCTCTGGGTTCCACCTCTGGGTGCCACCTCTGGGTTCCACCTCTGGGTTCCACCTCTGGGTGCCAGCTGTGGGTGCCACCTCTGGGTGCCAGCTGTGGGTGCCACCTCTGGATGCCACCTCTGGGTTCCACCTCTGGGTGCCAGCTGTGGGTGCCACCTCTGGGTGCCAGCTGTGGGTGCCACCTCTGGGTGCCAGCTGTGGGTGCCACCTCTGGGTGCCAGCTCTGGGTGCCAGCTGTGGATGCCACCTCTGGGTGCCAGCTGTGGATGCCACCTCTGGGTGCCAGCTGTGGATGCCACCTCTGGGTGCCAGCTCTGGGTGCCACCTCTGGGTGCCACCTCTGGGTGCCAGCTGTGGATGCCACCTCTGGGTGCCACCTCTGGGTGCCAGCTCTGGATGCCAGCTGTGGGTGCCAGCTGTGGATGCCACCTCTGGGTGCCACCTCTGGGTGCCAGCTCTGGGTGCCAGCTGTGGATGCCACCTCTGGGTGCCAGCTGTGGATGCCACCTCTGGGTGCCACCTCTGGGTGCCAGACTAAAGACTGATGTGGAGCCACTTTGAGTTATCTTCATTTTGAACTTTAGTGGAACATTTGACTTCCAGTGTTCGTCGGTTCTTTCTAATAAAAGTTCTGCTTCCTGCTGACCGGGTCTCATGTGGATGTTGTTTTTGAACATGTATGAAAAGTTACAACTAAACATAAAAAGAAAATTTAATTTAATTTATAGAAATTATTCCTAAAATCTATAAAAAATAGTAAAGACAAAGAAACTAAACATGTTTAATAAAGTGATGATTTAAATGATTGAAAGTAAATATACAGAATCTGTTTTATGTTGTTTTATAAACAAGTTCAAATATAAAGTAAAACAAAAACAGACAAATCAACTAAATAATATAAAAATAAAAATAGGACAATAATACGAGTTTAAAATTAAAATACAAACATTTATAGAAATGAAAGCTGAAATGTGCTGTTTGGTTTCATCTTTACCAATGTGTTGTATTTATAAAGCTTCTTATATATATTATATGTAATATATTATATATATATATAATATATTATATATATAATATATTATATATATATAATATATTATAATAAAGTATGTGAACCCTTTGGGATTACTTGGATTTCTGCATAAATTGGGTATAAAATGTGTTCTGATCTTCATCTAAATCACAACAATAGACAAACACAGTCTGCTTAAACTAAAACTGCACAGAACATTAAATGTTTTCATTGTTTTATTGAACACAACATGTAAACATTCACAGTGCAGGGTATGTGAACCCCTCGGCTGATGACCTGGAGCCAGGAGTCAGCCAACCAATCAATGTGATGAGGTAGCAGGTGTTGGTTAAAGCTATACCTATATAGGTTATAGCCTATATAGGTTATAGGTATAACCTATATAGGTTATACCTATATAGCTATATAGCTATATAGCTATATAGCTATATAGGTTATAGCTATAACCTATATAGGTTATAGCTATAACCTATATAGGTTATAGCTATAACCTATAACCTATATAGGTTATAGGTAAAGTATAAATACTACAGTAAAGTATAAATACTACAGTTTAAAGTATAAATACCACAGTTTAAATTATAAATACTACAGTAAAGTATAAATACTACAGTTTAAAGTATAAATACTACAGTTTAAAGTATAAATACTACAGTAAGTACCACGTGTACTCAGTTACTCTGTAGCGCTGCCTGCAGGGGGCGGGGCCTGTGCTGATGAAGCTGCTCTGTGATTGGCGGTGTGAGGGGAGCAGGTGTGACGTCAGAGCTGAGGTTTACCGCAGTAACGCCGTCCTGTCTCTCTCTCAGCCTGTCTCTCTCTCAGCCTGTCTCTCTCTCTGCCTGTCTCTCTCTCAGCCTGTCTCTCTGTCTCTCCGTCTCTCTGATCATCCTCATCGATCAGCGGATCGATACTCTGCCTCTCAGTCCCAGTTGACGGTTTTAGCGGGAAGCTCGGCCTCCAGCCTCCAGCCTCCATCCTCATCATCACCTTCATCATGTCCGCCACCAAAGAGGAGAACCGCAAAGCCTCGGGCGGGTGGCGGGAATTCTTTTGGAACCCGCAAACTCACGAGCTAATGGGCCGGACCGCCTCGAGCTGGGGTGAGTGCGTGCGTGCGTGAGACCCCCGCACATTGTTAACGTCCCCCCGTTTCCCAACCCCCTTATCACCCATCCAGCAGTGTCCCTATCCTCCGTCACCCCCCCCTCCCCCCCCTCCCCCCCACCCAGTACAACATACAGTAAATTAATGTTTTATTTTACTGCTGCAAACATTTAAACATACATTAACTTTATATAGATTATATAATATCTGATTATATAGATTATATAATATCTGATTATATATATTATATAATATCTGATTATATAGATTATATAATATCTGATTATATAGATTATATAATATCTGATTATATAGATTATATAATATCTGATTATATAGATTATATAGTATCTGATTATATAGATTATATAGTATCTGATTATATAGATTATATAATATCTGATTATATAGATTATATAGTATCTGATTATATAGATTATATAGTATCTGATTATATAGATTATATAATATCTGATTATATAGATTATATAATATCTGATTATATATTATATAGTATCTGATTATATAGATTATATAGTATCTGATTATATAGATTATATAATATCTGATTATATATTATCTGATTATATAGTATCTGATTATATAGATTATATAGTATCTGATTATATAGATTATATAGTCTCTGATTATATAGATTATATAGTATCTGATTATATAGTATCTGATTATATAGATTATATAGTATCTGATTATATAGATTATATAGTATCTGATTATATAGATTATATAGTATCTGATTATATAGTATCTGATTATATAGATTATATAATATCTGATTATATAGATTATATAGTATCTGATTATATAGATTATATAGTATCTGATTATATAGTATCTGATTATATAGATTATATAATATCTGATTATATAGATTATATAGTATCTGATTATATAGTATCTGATTATATAGATTATATAGTATCTGATTATATAGTATCTGATTATATAGATTATATAGTATCTGATTATATATTATCTGATTATATAGTATCTGATTATATAGATTATATAGTATCTGATTATATAGATTATATAATATCTGATTATATAGATTATATAGTCTCTGATTATATAGATTATATAGTATCTGATTATATAGATTATATAGTATCTGATTATATAGATTATATAGTATCTGATTATATAGATTATATAGTATCTGATTATATAGATTATATAGTCTGATTATATAGATTATATAGTATCTGATTATATAGTATCTGATTATATAGTATCTGATTATATAGTATCTGATTATATAGTCTGATTATATAGTCTGATTATATAGATTATATAGTATCTGATTATATAGATTATATAGTATCTGATTATATAGATTATATAATATCTGATTATATAGATTATATAGTATCTGATTATATAGATTATATAGTATCTGATTATATAGATTATATAGTCTGATTATATAGATTATATAATATCTGATTATATAGATTATATAATATCTGATTATATAGATTATATAGTATCTGATTATATAGATTATATAGTATCTGATTATATATATTATATAATATCTGATTATATAGATTATATAATATCTGATTATATAGATTATATAGTCTGATTATATAGTCTGATTATATAGTCTGATTATATAGTCTGATTATATAGATTATATAGTATCTGATTATATAGATTATATAGTCTGATTATATAGATTATATAGTATCTGATTATATAGTCTGATTATATAGTCTGATTATATAGATTATATAGTATCTGATTATATAGTCTGATTATATAGTCTGATTATATAGTATCTGATTATATAGTCTGATTATATAGTATCTGATTATATAGATTATATAGTATCTGATTATATAGATTATATAGTATCTGATTATATAGTATCTGATTATATAGTCTGATTATATAGTATCTGATTATATAGTCTGATTATATAGATTATATATTATCTGATTATATAGTATCTGATTATATAGATTATATATTATCTGATTATATAGTCTGATTATATAGTCTGATTATATAGATTATATAGTATCTGATTATATAGTCTGATTATATAGATTATATAGTATCTGATTATATAGTCTGATTATATAGTCTGATTATATAGTATCTGATTATATAGATTATATAGTATCTGATTATATAGATTATGTAGTCTGATTATATATTATCTGATTATATAGTCTGATTATATAGTATCTGATTATATAGTATCTGATTATATAGTATCTGATTATATAGTCTGATTATATAGTATCTGATTATATAGTATCTGATTATATAGTCTGATTATATAGTATCTGATTATATAGATTATATAGTATCTGATTATATAGTCTGATTATATAGATTATATAGTATCTGATTATATAGATTATGTAGTCTGATTATATAGTATCTGATTATATAGATTATATAGTATCTGATTATATAGATTATGTAGTCTGATTATATAGTATCTGATTATATAGTCTGATTATATAGTATCTGATTATATAGTATCTGATTATATAGTCTGATTATATAGTATCTGATTATATAGTCTGATTATATAGATTATATAGTATCTGATTATATAGATTATATAGTATCTGATTATATAGTATCTGATTATATAGTATCTGATTATATAGTCTGATTATATAGTCTGATTATATAGATTATATAGTATCTGATTATATAGATTATATAGTCTGATTATATAGTCTGATTATATAGTATCTGATTATATAGTCTGATTATATAGTCTGATTATATAGATTATATAGTATCTGATTATATAGTCTGATTATATAGTCTGATTATATAGTATCTGATTATATAGTCTGATTATATAGTATCTGATTATATAGATTATATAGTATCTGATTATATAGATTATATAGTCTGATTATATAGTATCTGATTATATAGTCTGATTATATAGTATCTGATTATATAGTCTGATTATATAGATTATATAGTATCTGATTATATATAATCTGATTATATAGTCTGATTATATAGTATCTGATTATATAGTATCTGATTATATATAATCTGATTATATAGTCTGATTATATAGTATCTGATTATATAGTATCTGATTATATAGTATCTGATTATATATAATCTGATTATATAGTCTGATTATATAGTATCTGATTATATAGTATCTGATTATATAGTCTGATTATATAGTATCTGATTATATAGATTATATAGTATCTGATTATATAGTATCTGATTATATATAATCTGATTATATAGTCTGATTATATAGTATCTGATTATATAGTATCTGATTATATATAATCTGATTATATAGTCTGATTATATAGTATCTGATTATATAGTATCTGATTATATAGATTATATAGTATCTGATTATATATAATCTGATTATATAGTATCTGATTATATAGTCTGATTATATAGTCTGATTATATAGTCTGATTATATAGTATCTGATTATATAGATTATATAGTATCTGATTATATAGTCTGATTATATAGTATCTGATTATATAGATTATATAGTATCTGATTATATAGATTATATAGTATCTGATTATATAGATTATATAGTCTGATTATATAGTATCTGATTATATATAATCAGATTATATATAATCAGATTATATAGTCTGATTATATAGTATCTGATTATATAGATTATATAGTATCTGATTATATAGTCTGATTATATAGTATCTGATTATATAGATTATATAGTATCTGATTATATATAATCAGATTATATATAATCTGATTATATAGTCTGATTATATAGTATCTGGTTATATAAACTGGGGGCCAACCACCTGCAGAGATGGGGGGGGGGGGGGGGGGGGGTCGGGTGTGATGTAGATTATTGGGTTGAGGCTCTGGCCCGGACATGCAGATCCTCAGCATAGGAAATGAATCAGCTCCAGGGAGGTGGGGGAGGTGGAGCGGTACCAAGTACATATATTTGGGCCGACCTTTACACACAGCACCGGCTCTGGAACCAAACTCCTGGAGAGGAACCGGACTCTGTTCTGGAGTCGGCAGGGCGAGGGGAGCCGGACTCTGTTCTGGAGTCGGCAGGGCGAGAGGAGCCGGACTCTGTTCTGGAGTCGGCAGGGCGAGGGGAGCCGGACTCTGTTCTGGAGTCGGCAGGGCGAGGGGAACCGGACTCTGTTCTGGAGACGGCAGGGCGAGGGGAACCGGACTCTGTTCTGGAGTCGGCATGGCGAGGGGAACCGGACTCTGTTCTGGAGTCGGCAGGGCGAGGGGAACCGGACTCTGTTCTGGAGTCGGCAGGGCGAGGGGAGCCGGACTCTGTTCTGGAGTCGGCAGGGCGAGGGGAACCGGACTCTGTTCTGGAGTCGGCAGGGCGAGGGGAACCGGACTCTGTTCTGGAGTCGGCAGGGCGAGGGGAACCGGACTCTGTTCTGGAGACGGCAGGGCGAGGGGAACCGGACTCTGTTCTGGAGTCGGCAGGGCGAGGGGAACCGGACTCTGTTCTGGAGACGGCAGGGCGAGGGGAACCGGACTCTGTTCTGGAGTCGGCAGGGCGAGGGGAGCCGGACTCTGTTCTGGAGAAGGCAGGGCGAGGGGAGCCGGACTCTGTTCTGGAGTCGGCAGGGCGAGGGGAACCGGACTCTGTTCTGGAGACGGCAAGGCGAGAGGAACCGGACTCTGTTCTGGAGTCGGCAGGGCGAGGGGAACCGGACTCTGTTCTGGAGACGGCAAGGCGAGAGGAACCGGACTCTGTTCTGGAGTCGGCAGGGCGAGGGGAACCGGACTCTGTTCTGGAGACGGCAGGGCGAGAGGAACCGGACTCTGTTCTGGAGTCGGCAGGGCGAGAGGAGCCGGACTCTGTTCTGGAGTCGGCAGGGCGAGGGGAACCGGACTCTGTTCTGGAGTCGGCAGGGCGAGGGGAACCGGACTCTGTTCTGGAGTCGGCAGGGCGAGAGGAACCGGACTCTGTTCTGGAGTCGGCAGGGCGAGAGGAGCCGGACTATGTTCTGGAGTCGGCAGGGCGAGAGGAACCGGACTCTGTTCTGGAGTCGGCAGGGCGAGAGGAGCCGGACTATGTTCTGGAGTCGGCAGGGTTAGAGAAACCGGACTCTGTTCTGGAGTCGGCAGGGTTAGAGGAGCCGGACTCTGTTCTGGAGTCGGCAGGTGCGAGAGGAACCGGACTCTGTTCTGGAGTCGGCAGGGTTAGGGTTAGAGAGGAAGACTCTGACTGGTTCTGGGGTTCTGCAGTGAACAGTGGACCAGCTCTTCACCCTGCAGGGATCCTGGACATGTGCTGTGTGGACCTGGAGAAGGCTTAGGACCGGGTCCCTCGGGGGACCTTGTGGGAGGAGTTGTGGGAGTTTGGGGTACGAGGGTCTCTGCTGCGAGCCATGGGGGGGGGGGGGTGCAGCATCAGGTGGATGGTGCAGCATCAGTACCGGACCGTCCTGGTGGATCAGAACCCTCTCAGTGTAGCAGTCAGTCTACGTCCCAACCCTCACCTCTGCTCACCAGCTTTGGGTAGTGACCCAAACAATGAGATGCTGGATCCAAGCAGAGAGGGTCTGGGCTCTTAAGCCAGAGCTTGTTGGGAGCTAGAGCCTGACTAAGCACCTGCTCTTTGCTTTTCCACCGCCAAAGCTCCAGCCCCGAGCCTCAGAACGGGAGCCAGAGCGAGCACCAAGTCTTTGCTGGTCTAAAGCAAGACCCGATTACGTCAGCGGACTGGAGGCGTGGTTATGTGAGCAGGACTCAAGAATGAGATCAAGTCATATTTA
>NW_026910400.1:22500-60000 GCF_963691925.1 Scomber scombrus | reverse complement strand
GGGACAGTGATTGGTTAACGAGCTGTCTTTGTGTTTCAGGGACAGTGATTGGTTAACGAGCTGTGTTTATGTGTTTCAGGGACAGTGATTGGATAACGAGCTGTCTTTGTGATTCAGGGACAGTGATTGGTTAACGAGCTGTGTCTTTATGTTTCAGGGACAGTGATTGGTTAACGAGCTGTCTTTATGTTTCAGGGACAGTGATTGGTTAACGAGCTGTCTTTGTGTTTCAGGGACAGTGATTGGTTAACGAGCTGTCTTTGTGATTCAGGGACAGTGATTGGTTAACGAGCTGTGTTTATGTTTCAGGGACAGTGATTGGTTAACGAGCTGTCTTTGTGTTTCAGGGACAGTGATTGGTTAACGAGCTGTGTTTATGTTTCAGGGACAGTGATTGGTTAACGAACTGTCTTTGTGTTTCAGGGACAGTGATTGGTTAACGAGCTGTGTCTTTATGTTTCAGGGACAGTGGTTGGTTAACGAGCTGTCTTTGTGTTTCAGGGACAGTGATTGGTTAACGAACTGTGTCTTTGTGTTTCAGGGACAGTGATTGGTTAACGAGCTGTCTTTGTGTTTCAGGGACAGTGATTGGTTAACGAGCTGTGTCTTTATGTTTCAGGGACAGTGATTGGTTAACGAGCTGTCTTTGTGTTTCAGGGACAGTGATTGGTTAACGAGCTGTGTCTTTATGTTTCAGGGACAGTGATTGGTTAACGAGCTGTCTTTGTGTTTCAGGGACAGTGATTGGTTAACGAGCTGTGTTTATGTGTTTCAGGGACAGTGATTGGTTAACGAGCTGTGTTTATGTTTCAGGGACAGTGGTTGGTTAACGAGCTGTCTTTATGTTTCAGGGACAGTGGTTGGTTAACGAGCTGTCTTTGTGTTTCAGGGACAGTGATTGGTTAACGAGCTGTCTTTATGTTTCAGGGACAGTGATTGGTTAACGAGCTGTGTCTTTGTGTTTCAGGGACAGTGATTGGTTAACGAGCTGTCTTTATGTTTCAGGGACAGTGATTGGTTAACGAGCTGTCTTTATGTTTCAGGGACAGTGATTGGTTAACGAGCTGTCTTTGTGTTTCAGGGACAGTGATTGGTTAACGAGCTGTCTTTATGTTTCAGGGACAGTGATTGGTTAACGAGCTGTCTTTGTGTTTCAGGGACAGTGATTGGTTAACGAGCTGTGTTTATGTGTTTCAGGGACAGTGATTGGTTAACGAGCTGTCTTTGTGTTTCAGGGACAGTGATTGGTTAACGAGCTGTGTTTATGTTTCAGGGACAGTGATTGGTTAACGAGCTGTGTCTTTGTGTTTCAGGGACAGTGATTGGTTAACGAGCTGTGTCTTTGTGTTTCAGGGACAGTGATTGGTTAACGAGCTGTGTCTTTGTGTTTCAGGGACAGTGATTGGTTAACGAGCTGTGTCTTTGTGTTTCAGGGACAGTGATTGGTTAACGAGCTGTGTCTTTGTGTTTCAGGGACAGTGGTTGGTTAACGAGCTGTCTTTGTGTTTCAGGGACAGTGATTGGTTAACGAGCTGTCTTATATTTCAGGGATGATGATTCGCCCAAAAGGCGATCAGCTGGAAATCAGTTTCTCGGTGTCAGAGACGGAAAGTTGGGACGGCCTCGTCCAGAATCTGAACACCTTCCTGTCTCGTAAGAAGTGTTTCAATGAATTGATTAATTGATTAATTGAGATTTTATATATTTATATTAAATCATCACATTTAATAGTCTTGTTTCCTTTGTAATTGTTTAGATAACATTTTATTTTATTTAAATTTTGTTTGTTTGTCACCAGATTAAAAAAAATAACTGCCTGTCTGTCTCTCTGCCTGCCTGCCTGACTGCCTGTCTGTCTCTCTGCCTGCCTGTCTGTCTCTCTGCCTGCCTGCCTGACTGCCTGTCTGTCTCTCTCTGCCTGCCTGTCTGTCTCTCTGCCTGTCGGTCTCACTCTCTGCCTGTCTGTCTCTCTGCCTGTCTGTCTCACTCTCTGCCTGCCTGTCTGTCTCTCTGCCTGTCTGTCTCACTCTATGCCTGCCTGTCTGTCTCTCTGCCTATCTGTCTCACTCTCTGCCTGCCTGTCTGTCTCTCTGCCTGCCTGTCTGTCTCTCTGTCTGCAGCGTACAATGACAGCTATCAGGTTCAGACCAACGATAACTGTCCTCCAGATCAATACTTCATTCAAGAGGACAGTGGAGAGGTACACCTGTCTCACTTTCTACCTGTCTCACTTTCTACCTGTCTGTCTCACTCTCTAACTGTTTCACTCTCTACCTGTCTGTCTCACTCTCTACCTGTCTCTCTACCTGTCTGTCTCACTCTCTGCCTGTCTGTCTCACTCTCTGCCTGCCTGTCTCACTCTCTGCCTGTCTGTCTCATTCTCTACCTGTTTCACTCTCTACCTGTCTGTCTCACTCTCTACCTGCCTGTCTCACTCTCTAACTGTTTCACTCTCTACCTGTCTGTCTCACTCTCTACCTGCCTGTCTCACTCTCTAACTGTTTCACTCTCTACCTGTCTGTCTCACTCTCTACCTGCCTGTCTCACTCTCTAACTGTTTCACTCTCTACCTGTCTGTCTCACTCTCTACCTGCCTGTCTCACTCTCTAACAGTTTCACTCTCTACCTTTCTGTCTCACTCGCTACCTGTCTCACTCTCTGCCTGCCTGTCTCACTCTCTACCTGTCTCACTCTCTGCCTTTCTGTCTCACTCTCTACCTGTCTGTCTCACTCTCTACCTGTCTCACTCTCTGCCTGCGTGTCTTACTGTCTACCTGTCTGTCTCACTCTCTACCTGTCTCACTATCTGCCTGTCTGTCTCACTCTCTACCTTTCTCTCTACATGTCTGTCTCACTCTCTATCTGTCTCACTCTCAGCCTGTCTGTCTCACTCTCTACCTGTCTCTCTACATGTCTGTCTCACTCTCTATCTGTCTCACTCTCAGCCTGTCTGTCTCACTCTCTGCCTGTCTGTCTCACTCTCTACCTGTCTGTTTCACTCTCTACCTGTCTGTCTCACTCTCTACCTGCCTGTCTCACTCTCTAACTGTTTCACTCTCTGCCTGTCTGTCTCACTCTCTACCTGCCTGTCTCACTTTCTAACTGTTCCACTCTCTACCTGTCTGTCTCATTCTTTACCTGTCTCACTCTCGAACTGTCTCACTCTCTGCCTGTCTGTCTCACTCTCTACCTGTTTCTCTACCTGTCTGTCTCACTCTCTGCCTGCCTGTCTCACTCTCTACCTGTCTGTCTCACTCTCTACCTGTCTCACTCTCTGCCTGCCTGTCTCACTCTCTACCTGTCTGTCTCACTCTCTACCTGTCTGTCTCACTCTCTATCTGTCTCACTCTGCCTGCCTGTCTCACTCTCTGCCTGCTTGTCTCACTCTCTACCTGTCTGTCTCACTCTCTACCTGTCTCACTCTTTGCCTGCCTGTCTCACTCTCTGCCTGCCTGTCTCACTCTCAGCCTGCCTGTCTCACTCTCTGCCTGCCTGTCTCACTCTCTACCTGTCTGTCTCACTCTCTGCCTGCCTGTCCCAACCTCTGCCTGCCTTTCTCACTCTCTACCTGTCTGTCTCAACCTCAGCCTGCCTGTCTCACTCTCTGCCTGTCTGTCTCACTCTCTACCTGTCTGTCCCACTCTCTGCCTGCCTGTCTCAACCTCTGCCTGTCTGTCTCACTCTCAGCCTGCCTGTCTCACTCTCTGCCTGCCTGTCTCACTCTCTACCTGTCTGTCTCACTCTCTGCCTGCCTGTCTCACTCTCTGCCTGCCTTTCTCACTCTCTACCTGTCTGTCTCAACCTCTGCCTGCCTTTCTCACTCTCTACCTGTCTGTCTCAACCTCTGCCTGCCTGTCTCACTCTCTGCCTGCCTGTCTCACTCTCAGCCTGCCTGTCTCACTCTCTGCCTGCCTGTCTCACTCTCTACCTGTCTGTCTCACTCTCTGCCTGCCTGTCCCAACCTCTGCCTGCCTTTCTCACTCTCTACCTGTCTGTCTCAACCTCAGCCTGCCTGTCTCACTCTCTGCCTGTCTGTCTCACTCTCTACCTGTCTGTCCCACTCTCTGCCTGCCTGTCTCAACCTCTGCCTGTCTGTCTCACTCTCAGCCTGCCTGTCTCACTCTCTGCCTGCCTGTCTCACTCTCTACCTGTCTGTCTCACTCTCTGCCTGCCTGTCTCACTCTCTGCCTGCCTTTCTCACTCTCTACCTGTCTGTCTCAACCTCTGCCTGCCTTTCTCACTCTCTACCTGTCTGTCTCAACCTCAGCCTGCCTGTCTCACTCTCTGCCTGCCTGTCTCACTCTCTACCTGTCTGTCCCACTCTCTGCCTGCCTGTCTCAACCTCTGCCTGTCTGTCTCACTCTCAGCCTGCCTGTCTCACTCTCTGCCTGTCTGTCTCTCTGCAGGTGAGGAACAATCCGAAGCGTTCCTGTCAGTTTAATCGGACCATGCTGGAGGATTGTTCTGGGATGTTGGATCGTTTCTATGGTTACAGCAGCGGCCAACCCTGCGTGCTCATCAAGCTCAACCGGGTACTACAGTACTACTACTATAGTACTACTACAGTACTACTACTATAGTACTACTACAGTACTACTACTACAGTACTACTACTATAGTACTACTACTATAGTACTACTACAGTACTACTACTATAGTACTACTACAGTACCAGTACTACTACTACTACTATAGTACTACTACTACTACTACTACTATAGTACTACTACTACTACTACTATAGTACTACTACTATAGTACTACTACAGTACTACTACTATAGTACTACTACTACTACTACTATAGTACTACTACAGTACTACTACTATAGTACTACTACTACTACTACTATAGTACTACTACTACTACTACTATAGTACTACTACAGTACTACTACTATAGTACTACTACTACTACTACTATAGTACTACTACTACTACTACTATAGTACTACTACAGTACTACTACTACTACTACTACTATAGTACTACAGTACTACTACTACTACTATACTATAAGTACTGTGTTGACGTGTCACTTCCTGTTTGTCTCCAGGTCATCGGCATGTTGCCGGGGAAAGACGCTCAGTCTCCGTTTGTCAGCTGTGGAGCGAAGGTCTGTCTGCCTGTCTGTCTGCACACCTGTCTGTCTGCACACCTGTCTGTCTGCACACCTGTCTGTCTGCACACCTGTCTGTCTGTCTTCATGACCTGTCTCCATCTTATCGTCCTCAGAGGTACAGAGTGGGGAAAGATGACTGGGTAAGATCAGTAGAACTTAAGAACCCTTAACAGAGAAAAACAGGTAGAGTGTAGCAAAGAGCACATGTTCTCCACATGTTCTCCACATGTTCTCCACACGTTCTCCACATGTTCTCCACACGTTCTCCATACGTTCCCCACACATTCTCCACATGTTCTCCACATGTTCTCCACATGTTCTCCACATGTTCTCCACATGTTCTCCACACGTTCTCCACATGTTCTCCACATGTTCTCCACACGTTCTCCACACGTTCTCCACACGTTCTCCACATGTTCTCCACATGTTCTCCACATGTTCTCCACATGTTCTCCACACGTTCTCCACACGTTCTCCACATGTTCTCCACACGTTCTCCATACGTTCCCCACACATTCTCCACACGTTCTCCACATGTTCTCCACGTGTTCTCCACATGTTCTCCACATGTTCTCCACGTGTTCTCCACATGTTCTCCACATGTTCTCCACACGTTCTCCACACGTTCTCCACACGTTCTCCACACGTTCTCCACGTGTTCTCCACGTGTTCTCCACACGTTCTCCACATGTTCTCCACATGTTCTCCACATGTTCTCCACATGTTCTCCACACGTTCCCCACACATTCTCCACATGTTCTCCACATGTTCTCCACATGTTCTCCACACGTTCTCCACACGTTCTCCACACGTTCTCCACATGTTCTCCACGTGTTCTCCACATGTTCTCCACATGTTCTCCACATGTTCTCCACATGTTCTCCACGTGTTCTCCACATGTTCTCCACGTGTTCTCCACGTGTTCTCCACATGTTCTCCACATGTTCTCCACATGTTCTCCACGTGTTCTCCACATGTTCTCCACATGTTCTCCACGTGTTCTCCACATGTTCTCCACGTGTTCTCCACGTGTTCTCCATATGTTCTCCACACATTCTCCACACGTTCTCCACATGTTCTCCACATGTTCCCCACACGTTCTCCACATGTTCTCCACATGTTCTCCACGTGTTCTCCACGTGTTTTCCACGTGTTCTCCACACGTTCTCCACATGTTCTCCACGTGTTCTCCACATGTTCTCCACATGTTCTCCACACGTTCTCCACACGTTCTCCACACGTTCTCCACGTGTTCTCCACACGTTCTCCACATGTTCTCCACATGTTCTCCACATGTTCTCCACATGTTCTCCACACGTTCCCCACACATTCTCCACACGTTCTCCACACGTTCTCCACATGTTCTCCACATGTTCTCCACATGTTCTCCACACGTTCTCCACGCGTTCTCCACACGTTCTCCACACGTTCTCCACATGTTCTCCACATGTTCTCCACATGTTCTCCACATGTTCTCCACACGTTCCCCACACATTCTCCACATGTTCTCCACACGTTCTCCACATGTTCTCCACACGTTCTCCACACGTTCTCCACACGTTCTCCACATGTTCTCCACACGTTCCCCACACGTTCTCCACACGTTCTCCACGTTCTCCACGTGTTCTGCAAATGGTCTCCAGATGATGTTCCCTACGTTCTCCACACGTTCTCCTGATGGTTAGAGCACTCTCTGTGTAAGGTTGCTGTATATGTAAATTGATCAGATAGTTATGACATCATTGAAATTATGTGTGTGTGTGTGTGTGTGTGTGTACGTATGTTTGTGTGTGTACGTGTGTGTACGTGTGTGTGTGTACGTGTGTGTGTGTACGTATGTTTGTGTGTGTGTGTGTGTGTGTGTGTGTAGTACGAGGACTCAGATAAGATCGGGGCTCTGGCGTACTTTCCTCCCAATGGAAGCTTCAACCTGATGTATTATCCGTACTACGGAAAGAAAGCTCAGGTGAGACTCAATGACCCTTACTGAGCACACACAGGGTCGGGTGTCTGTGGTAACACTTCCTGTGTGTGGTAACACTTCCTGTGTGTGGTAACATTCCTGTGTGTGTCCTCAGGTGAACTACACACAGCCGCTGGTCGCCGTAAAGTTCCTGAACGTGTCGCTGAACACGGACGTGAACGTGGAGTGTAAGATCAACTCCAACACGCTGAGCGTGGGCAGCGAGAGGGACAAGTTCGCTGGGAGGGTTTCCTTCAAGCTGAGGGTCAACTCCAAATAGACACATATACACAGAGATACACACATATATACACACACAGAGACACACACACAGAGACACACACACACACACACACATGTTAAAGCTGCGTTAACGTGGATGTTTAAAATTTCCTGTCCTGAAACATGTTTTTATGTTTTTATGTTTTACATTTTTTCTTCATTGTGACATTTTTTTAGTTTGTGTTAATTTATAAACCTGTAATGCGTTCACTGGCAGTCAGTTATTTTACAACCTGTGATGCGTTCACTGGCAGTCAGTTATTTTACAACCTGTGATGCGTTCACTGACAGTCTGAGTTATTTTACAACCTGTGATGCGTTCACTGGCAGTCAGTTATTTTACAACCTGTGATGCGTTCACTGGCAGTCTGAGTTATTTTACAACCTGTGATGCGTTCACTGGCAGTCAGTTATTTTACAACCTGTGATGCGTTCACTGGCAGTCAGTTATTTTACAACCTGTGATGCGTTCACTGACTTGTTTTCCTTGTATTTTCTGTGATATCATCCTCTCGCAGCTTTAACCCTCTAACCGACCTATCAGCATGCACATATGCTGTGATGTCACTGCCAATGAGGATGGAGGATTTTATCAATAGTCGATCAGCACGTATCAGAGTATTGATCCCACAGCTGAGAAGTTAATGATCAATATCGTCAATCAGCTGGTTAATGTGTTTGTTTATGTATTTATTTATTATTTATTACCCTTTTTTTGTTTTTTACATGAAATAATAATTAATATTTAATAAACGTGTTTCTGATTGGCAGATCATGTACGGCTGGTTCTGATTGGCTGCGTCACCTTCCATCAGTCCATGTTGCCATGGCAACAGCTAGATCACAGCCAATCAGAACTGAGCGTTGATAGTTAATTAGAAGAGTAATTAGTGAACAAGTTACCATGACAACCAACCAGTCCATGTGACACACGCACTCCCCCCCCACCCGCACTGCTCTCCACAAATCGTCTTCCTTAAAGCCGGACACCTCACCAGCCAATCAGGCGGTCCTGCTGTATTATGTTGTATGCTTGTCTGTGATTGGTTGATTTCTCCTGCCTGAAAATGTCCTCGTGTTTAAAAACTAATAAAAAAATACGAAAGGAAAAAATCTCGTCTTTGTTTCATTGGTCACATCAATATCATCGATCAATAACACTGATCAATAACACCGATCAATAACACTGATCAATATCACCGATCAATAACACTGATCAATATCATCGATCAATAACACTGATCAATAACACCGATCAATAACACTGATCAATATCACCGATCAATAACACTGATCAATAACACCGATCAATAACACCGATCAATATCATCGATCAATATCATCGATCAATAACACTGATCAATATCATCGATCAATAACACCGATCAATATCATCGATCAATATCATCGATCAATATCATCGATCAATATCATCGATCAATATCATCGATCAATAACACTGATCAATATCATCGATCAATAACACCGATCAATATCATCGATCAATATCATCGATCAATATCATCGATCAATATCATCGATCAATAACACCGATCAATATCATCGATCAATATCATCGATCAATAACACTGATCAATATCATCGATCAATAACACCGATCAATATCATCGATCAATATCATCGATCAATAACACTGATCAATATCACCGATCAATAACACCGATCAATATCATCGATCAATAACACTGATCAATAACACCGATCAATATCACCGATCAATAACAACGATCAATAACACCGATCAATAACACCGATCAATGTGGTCATGGCTTCACCATCCTAGGAAAAGAATGTGCAATTTGGCTCTTAGATAGAACTGACTGTTGCATCATGGGGGATTTAGAACTGGACTAACCCATCTACCACCGTCTCCCCCGGCAACCTGCTGATGCTAACCTGCTGATGCTAACCTGCTGATGCTAACCTGCTGATGCTAACCTGCTGATGCTAACCTGCTGATGCTAACCTGCTGATGCTAACCCTGAACCTGTGAACCAATCAACCTGTCAATCACCACGTAGCCACGCCCTAATGCATACCCTGCTTTATCGTCACATATAAAATCAGGGAGGCCAAAATGTCCCAAATGAACATCATACTGCATTGAAGAAGGCTTTAAACTAGCGATTGAGACCATAAACACATTTTGAAAACGTTTACTGAGGTTAGAAATCAAGTGAGAAGTTGGTGAATTCTCCATTGACTTGTATAGAGACGGAAGTCCTTTTGACACCAAAACGGTCGCCCCCTGGTGGCCTTTTGATAGAATGCAGTTTAAGTTACTTCCTGGTTGGCCTCATTTCAGAGGACCAGAACTCCCCGTCTGATATTGAGTCTTCTTACTTTTTCTTTTATTGGTTCAATAATCTGGACAGGAAGTGTTTAAATAATATTATCGCCTTGAACAGCAGAAAGTGATGAAACACGATCACATTGTTGTGAATTTGTTGGAGATGAATAAATTATCTTTCTGGGAGGAAACAAATTTATCTCCAACGACGAATTTGTTTCCTCCCAGAAAGATAATTTATTACGCTGCTAAATAAATAAATACTGAGTTAAGGAAATGATCTGTTCTCAGCTCAACGGCTTCAGTCATCCATTTATTCACTTATTTATTATTCTTATTTTTTCTTTCTAATAAGCAGGTATTGACTTTATTCTGGGCGGCTTTATTATTTTATTGTCTCATCATTATTATTTATTCTACTGTCTGCTGACTAACTGTAACAGATTGAACCCCGCTTTGTATTTAATGTCTTTATGGTGGACAATTACCCTTCAGGGATTAATAAAGCTTTCTGTATGTGTATAAGAGAACCTGCAGAGAACCTACAGAGAACCTACAGAGAACCTACAGAGAACCTACAGAGAACCTGTAGAGAACCTACAGAGAACCTGCAGAGAACCTACAGAGAACCTACAGAGAACCTGCAGAGAACCTACAGAGAACCTGTAGAGAACCTGTAGAGAATCTACAGAGAACCTGCAGAGAAACTACAGATAACCTGTAGAGAACCTGTAGAGAACCTGTAGAGAACCTACAGAGAACCTGCAGAGAACCTACAGATAACCTGTAGAGAACCTGTAGAGAACCTGTAGAGAACCTGCAGAGAACCTGTAGAGAACCTGTAGAGAACCTATAGAGAACCTGTAGAGAATCTACAGAGAACCTGTAGAGAACCTACAGAGAACCTGTAGAGAACCTGTAGAGAACCTACAGAGAACCTGTAGAGAATCTACAGAGAACCTGTAGAGAACCTATAGAGAACCTGTAGAGAACCTGTAGAGAATCTACAGAGAACCTGTAGAGAACCTGTAGAGAACCTACAGAGAACCTGTAGAGAACCTGTAGAGAACCTGCAGAGAACCTGTAGAGAACCTGTAGAGAACCTGCAGAGAACCTACAGAGAACCTACAGAGAACCTACAGAGAACCTGCAGAGAACCTACAGAGAACCTACAGAGAACCTGCAGAGAACCTACAGAGAACCTGTAGAGAACCTGTAGAGAATCTACAGAGAACCTGCAGAGAACCTACAGATAACCTGTAGAGAACCTGTAGAGAACCTGTAGAGAACCTACAGAGAACCTGCAGAGAACCTACAGATAACCTGTAGAGAACCTGTAGAGAACCTGTAGAGAACCTGCAGAGAACCTGTAGAGAACCTGTAGAGAACCTGTAGAGAATCTACAGAGAACCTGTAGAGAACCTACAGAGAACCTGTAGAGAACCTGTAGAGAACCTACAGAGAACCTGCAGAGAACCTGTAGAGAATCTACAGAGAACCTGTAGAGAACCTATAGAGAACCTGTAGAGAACCTGTAGAGAATCTACAGAGAACCTGTAGAGAACCTGCAGAGAACCTGTAGAGAACCTGCAGAGAACCTACAGAGAACCTGTAGAGAACCTGTAGAGAACCTGCAGAGAACCTGCAGAGAACCTACAGAGAACCTGTAGAGAACCTGCAGAGAACCTGTAGAGAACCTGCAGAGAACCTACAGAGAACCTACAGAGAACCTGTAGAGAACCTGTAGAGAACCTGTAGAGAACCTACAGAGAACCTGTAGAGAACCTGTAGAGAACCTGCAGAGAACCTACAGAGAACCTATAGAGAACCTACAGAGAACCTGTAGAGAACCTGTAGAGAACCTACAGAGAACCTGCAGAGAACCTACAGAGAACCTGTAGAGAACCTACAGAGAACCTGTAGAGAACCTGTAGAGAACCTGTAGAGAACCTGTAGAGAACCTGCAGAGAACCTACAGAGAACCTATACAGAACCTACAGAGAACCTGTAGAGAACCTGTAGAGAACCTGTAGAGAACCTACAGAGAACCTGTAGAGAACCTGTAGAGAACCTACAGAGAACCTGCAGAGAACCTACAGAGAACCTACAGAGAACCTGCAGAGAACCTACAGAGAACCTGCAGAGAACCTACAGAGAACCTGTAGAGAACCTACAGAGAACCTACAGAGAACCTGTAGAGAACCTACAGAGAACCTGTAGAGAACACAGACAGAACATGAACAGGTTCTATAATATAACATTTATTATTATCAAAATATTTCATTGTTCATCTCTAAATGTTTAAATAAAGTTTTTACACAAAATAAAATACTCCCTCACCGGCTGCCGTACGCCGCTCCTGCACATGCGCACTGACAGCAACGTTAGCTTCACGCAGCGCGGATCTGAAAGATAAACAGAAAGAAGAAGAAGAAGAAGAAGAAGAAGAAGAAGAAGAGAATAATAAACAGAGAAGAAGAGAGAGAAGAAAGCAGGAAGAATAGCGGAAGAGGAAGAGAGAGGAAAGGTAGAACAGGAAACAGCCGAGAGGAGGAATGAACCAGCTGGACCGGTAAGACTCAGCTAGCTGCTAACTGTTAGCATCATATTACACACTGCTGCCGCTAGCTGCTAACTGTTAGCATCATAATACACACTGCTGCATCTAGCTGCTAACTGTTAGCATCATATTACGCACTGCTGCAGCCAGCTGCTAACTGTTAGCATCATAATACACACTGCTGCCGCTAGCTGCTAACTGTTAGCATCATAATACACACTGCTGCATCTAGCTGCTAACTGTTAGCATCATAATACACACTGCTGCCGCTAGCTGCTAACTGTTAGCATTAAACATGTTGAACCTTTCTGTTCAGACAGTTACCGTTAGCATGTTAGCAGCTAACCTGTCTGTGTTAGCTTTAGCATGTTAGCAGCTAACCTGTGTGTGTTAGCTTTAGCATGTTAGCAGCTAACCTGTGTGTGTTTCAGTGTGATAGACGAGGAGGAAGAGGAAGAGTCACAGTGTTGCCATGACAACAGCGATGGGACCAATAACAACCGCCGCAAGGTGATGATGTCATCAACACAACTGTGTGTGTCTGTGTGTGTGTATACAGATACTAGTGTGTGTGTGTGTGTGTGTGTATACAGATACTAGTGTGTGTGTGTGTGTGTGTGTGTGTGTGTGTCTGTATACAGATACTAGTGTGTGTGTGTATACAGATACTAGTGTGTGTGTGTGTGTGTGTGTGTGTCTGTATACAGATACTAGTGTGTGTGTGTGTGTGTGTGTGTGTATACAGATACTAGTGTGTGTGTGTGTGTGTGTATACAGATACTAGTGTGTGTGTGTGTGTGTATACAGATATTAGTGTGTGTGTGTGTGTGTGTGTGTGTGTGTGTGTGTATACAGATACTAGTGTGTGTGTGTGTGTATACAGATATTAGTGTGTGTGTGTGTGTGTGTGTGTGTGTGTGTTTTATTATAATTTCTATTTTGTTTTGTTTCACTATTTTAACATGTTGGAAATAAACTTAACTAACACTAGTGTGTGTGTGTGTGTGTGTGTGTGTGTGTGTGTGTGTGTGTGTGTGTGTGTGTGTGTGTGTGTAGACTGTGTGTCCTGCTGCAGGTGAACATCCTCTACAGTATAATTATACGTTCTGGTACAGCAGAAGGACTCCGAGTCGTCCGGCCAGTTCTCAGAGTTACGAACAAAACATCCGACAGATCGGGACCGTAGCGTCGGTACGAATAATTACCCACAATCCCCTCTGGCTCACTCTTTATATACATATACTGCATTTATCCTCTGTGTGTCTGTCTGTCTGTCTGTGTGTGTGTGTGTGTGTGTGTGTGTGTGTGTGTGTGTGTGTGTGTGTGTGTGTGTGTGTGTGTGTGTGCGCGCGTGTGTGCGTGTGTGTGCGTGTGTGTGTGCGTGTGCGTGTGCGTGTGTGCATGCGTGTGCGTGTGTGTGTGCGTGTGTGTGTGTGTGTGTGTGTGCGTGTGTGTGTGTGTGTGTGCGTGTGTGTGTGTGTGTGTGTTCAGGTGGAACAGTTCTGGAGGTTCTACAGTCACCTGGTGCGTCCAGGTGATCTGAGCGGACACAGCGACTTCCACCTGTTCAAAGAAGGAATCAAACCCATGTGGGAGGTAAGACCTGTCTCACTCACACCTGTCCCACATGTCTCGCTCTCACCTGTCTCACTCTCACCTGTCTTTCATGTCTCACCTGTCCCACCTGTCTCACCTGTCTCCCTCTCACCTGTCTCACCTGTCTCACCTGTCCCACCTGTCTCCCTCTCACCTGTCTCCCTCTCACCTGTCTCCCTCTCACCTGTCTCACCTGTCTCACTCTCACCTGTCTCACTCTCACCTGTCCCACCTGTCTCCCTCTCACCTGTCCCACCTGTCTCCCTCTCACCTGTCTCAACTGTCTCACCTGTCTCCCTCTCACCTGTCTCTCATGTCTCACCTGTCCCACCTGTCTCCCTCTCACCTGTCTCCCTCTCACCTGTCTCACCTGTCTCCCTCTCACCTGTCTCCCTCTCACCTGTCTCCCTCTCACCTGTCTCACCTGTCTCCCTCTCACCTGTCTCCCTCTCACCTGTCTCACCTGTCTCCTTCTCACCTGTCTCACCTGTCTCACCTGTCTCCCTCTCACCTGTCCCACCTGTCCCACCTGTCTCCCTCTCACCTGTCTCCCTCTCACCTGTCTCACCTGTCTCCCTCTCACCTGTCTCCTTCTCACCTGTCTCACCTGTCTCCCTCTCACCTGTCTCACCTGTCACACCTGTATCCTTCTCACCTGTCTCACCTGTCTCCCTCTCACCTGACCCACCTGTCTCCCTCTCACCTGTCTCCTTCTCACCTGTCTCACCTGTCTCCCTCTCACCTGTCTCACCTGTCTCCCTCTCACCTGTCTCCCTCTCACCTGTCTCACCTGTCTCCCTCTCACCTGTCTCCCTCTCACCTGTCTCCCTCTCACCTGTCTCACCTGTCTCCCTCTCACCTGTCTCCCTCTCACCTGTCTCACCTGTCTCCCTCTCACCTGTCTCCCTCTCACCTGTCTCACCTGTCTCCCTCTCACCTGTCTCCCTCTCACCTGTCTCACCTGTCTCACCTGTCTCCCTCTCACCTGTCTCACCTGTCTCCCTCTCACCTGTCTCCCTCTCACCTGTCTCACCTGTCTCCCTCTCACCTGTCTCCCTCTCACCTGTCTCCCTCTCCCCTGTCTCACCTGTCTCACCTGTCTCCCTCTCACCTGTCCCACCTGTCTCCCTCTCACCTGTCTCCCTCTCAACTGTCTCCCTCTCAACTGTCTCCCTCTCACCTGTCTCACCTGTCTCCCTCTCACCTGTCTCCTTCTCACCTGTCTCACCTGTCTCCCTCTCACCTGTCTCACCTGTCACACCTGTCTCCTTCTCACCTGTCTCACCTGTCTCCCTCTCACCTGACCCACCTGTCTCCCTCTCACCTGTCTCCCTCTCACCTGTCTCCTTCTCACCTGTCTCACCTGTCTCCCTCTCACCTGTCTCACCTGTCTCCCTCTCACCTGTCTCCCTCTCACCTGTCTCCCTCTCCCCTGTCTCACCTGTCTCACCTGTCTCCCTCTCACCTGTCCCACCTGTCTCCCTCTCACCTGTCTCCCTCTCAACTGTCTCCCTCTCAACTGTCTCCCTCTCACCTGTCTCACCTGTCTCCCTCTCACCTGTCTCCTTCTCACCTGTCTCACCTGTCTCCCTCTCACCTGTCTCACCTGTCACACCTGTCTCCTTCTCACCTGTCTCACCTGTCTCCTTCTCACCTGACCCACCTGTCTCCCTCTCACCTGTCTCCCTCTCACCTGTCTCCTTCTCACCTGTCTCACCTGTCTCCCTCTCACCTGTCTCACCTGTCTCCCTCTCCCTTGTCTCACCTGTCTCCCTCTCCCTTGTCTCACCTGTCTCCCTTGTCTCACCTGTCTCACCTGTCTCACCTGTCTCCCTCTCACCTGTCTCCCTCTCACCTGTCTCCCTCTCACCTGTCTCCCTCTCACCTGTCTCACCTGTCTCCCTCTCACCTGTCTCCCTCTCACCTGTCTCCCTCTCCCTTGTCTCACCTGTCTCACCTGTCTCACCTGTCTCACCTGTCTCACCTGTCTCCCTCTCACCTGTCTCACCTGTCTCCCTCTCACCTGTCTCCCTCTCACCTGTCTCCCTCTCCCTTGTCTCACCTGTCTCCCTCTCCCCTGTCTCCCTCTCACCTGTCTCCCTCTCACCTGTCTCACCTGTCTCCCTCTCACCTGTCTCCCTCTCACCTGTCTCCCTCTCCCCTGTCTCACCTGTCTCACCTGTCTCCCTCTCACCTGTCCCACCTGTCTCCCTCTCACCTGTCTCCCTCTCAACTGTCTCCCTCTCAACTGTCTCCCTCTCACCTGTCTCACCTGTCTCCCTCTCACCTGTCTCCTTCTCACCTGTCTCACCTGTCTCCCTCTCACCTGTCTCACCTGTCACACCTGTCTCCTTCTCACCTGTCTCACCTGTCTCCCTCTCACCTGACCCACCTGTCTCCCTCTCACCTGTCTCCCTCTCACCTGTCTCCTTCTCACCTGTCTCACCTGTCTCCCTCTCACCTGTCTCACCTGTCTCCCTCTCCCTTGTCTCACCTGTCTCCCTCTCCCTTGTCTCACCTGTCTCCCTTGTCTCACCTGTCTCACCTGTCTCCCTCTCACCTGTCTCCCTCTCACCTGTCTCCCTCTCACCTGTCTCCCTCTCACCTGTCTCACCTGTCTCCCTCTCACCTGTCTCCCTCTCACCTGTCTCCCTCTCCCTTGTCTCACCTGTCTCACCTGTCTCACCTGTCTCACCTGTCTCACCTGTCTCCCTCTCACCTGTCTCACCTGTCTCCCTCTCACCTGTCTCCCTCTCACCTGTCTCCCTCTCCCTTGTCTCACCTGTCTCCCTCTCCCCTGTCTCCCTCTCACCTGTCTCCCTCTCACCTGTCTCACCTGTCTCACCTGTCTCACCTGTCTCACCTGTCTCCCTCTCCCCTGCAGGATGATTCAAACCGCAGTGGGGGGAAGTGGATCATCCGGCTGCGTAAAGGTCTGGCGAGTCGGTTCTGGGAGAACATCGTGTTGGCGATGCTGGGAGAGCAGTTCATGGTGGGAGAAGAGATCTGTGGAGCCGTGGTGTCCATCCGCTTCCAGGTACTACTGATAGTACTACTACTACTAGTACTATATACTAGTACTATATACTAGTACTACTACTAGTACTACTACTAGTACTGCTACTAGTACCATATACTAGTACTTCTGCAGTACTATGTACTAATACTGTCCATCCGCTTCCAGGTACTACTGATAGTACTATATACTAGTACTATATACTAGTACTGCTACTAGTACTATATACTAGTACTATATACTAGTACTACTACTAGTACTACTACTAGTACTGCTACTAGTACCATATACTAGTACTTCTGCAGTACTATGTACTAATACTGTCCATCCGCTTCCAGGTACTACTGATAGTACTACTACTACTAGTACTATATACTAGTACTACTGCAGTACTATGTACTAATACTATATACTAGTACTACTACTAGTACTATATACTAGTACTAGTAGCAGTACTAGTACTATATACTAGTACTGCTACTAGTACTATATACTAGTACTATATACTAGTACTGCTACTAGTACTATATACTAGTACTATATACTAGTACTACTACTAGTACTATATACTAGTACTACTACTAGTACTATATACTAGTACTACTACTAGTACTATATACTAGTACTACTACTAGTACTATATACTAGTACTACTACTAGTACTATATACTAGTACTACTACTAGTACTATATACTAGTACTACTACTAGTACTATATACTAGTACTACTACTAGTACTATATACTAGTACTACTACTAGTACTACTACTAGTACTATATACTAGTACTATATACTAGTACTACTACTAGTACTATATACTAGTACTATATACTAGTACTACTAGTAGTACTATATACTAGTACTACTGCAGTACTATGTACTAATACTGTCCATCCGCTTCCAGGTACTACTGATAGTACTACTACTACTAGTACTACTACTAGTACTACTACTAGTACTATATACTAGTACTACTACTAGTACCATATACTAGTACTACTACTAGTACTATATACTAGTACTACTACTAGTACTATATACTAGTACTATATACTAGTACTACTACTAGTACTATATACTAGTACTATATACTAGTACTACTACTAGTACTATATACTAGTACTATATACTAGTACTACTACTAGTACTATATACTAGTACTATATACTAGTACTACTACTAGTACTATATACTAGTACTATATACTAGTACTATATACTAGTAGTAGTACTACATTATTACTGAATCAGGACCATAATCAGGTGGTTCTAACCCACCTGTCTCTCTCTCTCTCTCCACCTGTCTCTCTCTGTCTCCACCTGTCTCTCTCTCTCTCTCCACCTGTCTCTCTCTCTCTCTCCACCTGTCTCTCTCTCTCTCCACCTGTCTCTCTCTCTGTCTCCACCTGTCTCTCTCTCTCCACCTGTCTCTCTCTCTGTCTCCACCTGTCTCTCTCTCTCTCCACCTGTCTCTCTCTCTCTCCACCTGTCTCTCTCTCTGTCTCCACCTGTCTCTCTCTCTCCACCTGTCTCTCTCTCTGTCTCCACCTGTCTCTCTCTCTCTCCACCTGTCTCTCTCTCTCTCCACCTGTCTCTCTCTCTCTCCACCTGTCTCTCTCTCTCTCTCCACCTGTCTCTCTCTCTCTCCACCTGTCTCTCTCTCTGTCTCCACCTGTCTCTCTCTGTCTCCACCTGTCTCTCTCTCTCTCCACCTGTCTCTCTCTCTCTCTCCACCTGTCTCTCTCTCTCTCCACCTGTCTCTCTCTCTGTCTCCACCTGTCTCTCTCTCTCCACCTGTCTCTCTCTCTGTCTCCACCTGTCTCTCTCTCTCTCCACCTGTCTCTCTCTCTCTCCACCTGTCTCTCTCTCTGTCTCCACCTGTCTCTCTCTCTCCACCTGTCTCTCTCTCTGTCTCCACCTGTCTCTCTCTCTCTCCACCTGTCTCTCTCTCTCTCCACCTGTCTCTCTCTCTCTCCACCTGTCTCTCTCTCTCTCTCCACCTGTCTCTCTCTCTCTCCACCTGTCTCTCTCTCTGTCTCCACCTGTCTCTCTCTGTCTCCACCTGTCTCTCTCTCTCTCCACCTGTCTCTCTCTCTCTCTCCACCTGTCTCTCTCTGTCTCCACCTGTCTCTCTCTCTGTCTCCACCTGTCTCTCTCTGTCTCCACCTGTCTCTCTCTCTCTCCACCTGTCTCTCTCTCAGGAGGACATCCTGTCTATCTGGAACCGGACCTCCAGCGATCAGACGACGACGTCTAGAATCAGAGACACTCTGAGACGAGTTCTGAACCTGCCAGCGAACACGATCATGGAGTACAAGACGCACAACGACAGCCTCAGGTACTAATACTAGTAGTACTAGTACTAGTAGTATACAGTAGTAGTAGTACTAGTACTAGTAGTAAACACTAGTACTACTACTACTGTATACTACTACTACTGTATACTACTAGTACTGCATACTACTACTACTGTATACTACTAGTACTACTACTGTATACTACTACTACTGTATACTACTACTACTGTATACTACTAGTACTAGTACTGTATACTACTAGTACTGCATACTACTACTACTGTATACTACTAGTACTACTACTACTGTACTACTATAGTATACTAATCGCAGTACTAATTGCAGTACTCTGTAGTACTAATCGCAGTACTAATTGCAGTACTCTGTAGTACTAATCGCAGTACTAATCGCAGTACTCTGTAGTACTAATCGCAGTACTCTGTAGTACTAATCGCAGTACTCTGTAGTACTAATCGCAGTACTAATCGCAGTACTTTGTGTTTCAGGGACAACTCGAGCTTCAGAAACACGAAGATTTCTCTCTGAAGACGGACCAACGTGTCAGCTGACTGCTCCCGTCCAATCACAGAGCATCATCACTCTCTGCTCTGTGATTGGTCGGTGGAGGGGTCAGAGGTCACCATGCTGTGTGTGTGTGTGTGTGTGTGTGTGTGTGTGTGTGTGTGTGTGTGTGTGTGTGTGTGTGTGTGTGTGTGTGTGTGTGTGTGTGTGTGTGTGTGTGTGTGTGTGTGTGTGTGTGTGTTGACTGTGGATCAATAAACTGAATGAAGCGTTTTCACTCTGTATCTAATATTTATTTATTGATCAGTGATCTACAACCAGTACAACCAGTTCAACCACTACAACCAGTACAACCATTACAACCAGTGCAACCATTGCAACCAGTACAACCAGTGCAACCATTGCAACCATTACAACCAGTGCAACCATTGCAACCAGTGCAACCAGTACAACCAGTACAACCAGTGCAACCAGTACAACCATTGCAACCAGTACAACCAGTGCAACCAGTACAACCAGTACAACCAGTACAACCACTAAAACCATTGCAACCATTACAACCAGTACAACCATTGCAACCATTACAACCAGTGCAACCAGTACAACCAGTGCAACCATTACAACCATTACAACCAGTACATCCAGTGCAACCAGTACAACCAGTGCAACCAGTACAACCCTCATTACTCATCAGGGTTAGGGTTAGCCTCATTACTCACCAGGGTTAGGGTTAGCCTCATTACTCGTTAGGGTTAGCCTCATTACTCACCAGGGTTAGGGTGAGCCTCATTACTCATCAGGGTTAGGGTGAGTCTCATTACTCATCAGGGTCAGGGTTAGCCTCATTACTCATCAGGGTTAGGGTGAGCCTCATTACTCATCAGGGTTAGGGTTAGCCTCATTACTCATCAGGGTTAGGGTGAGTCTCATTACTCATCAGGGTTAGGGTGAGTCTCATTACTCATCAGGGTTAGGGTTAGTCTCATTACTCATCAGGGTTAGGGTTAGCCTCATTACTCATCAGGGTTAGGGTTAGTCTCATTACTCATCAGGGTTAGGGTGAGTCTCATTACTCATCAGGGTTAGGGTTAGCCTCATTACTCATCAGGGTTAGGGTTAGTCTCATTACTCATCAGGGTCAGGGTTAGGGTTAGTCTCATTACTCATCAGGGTTAGGGTTAGCCTCATTACTCATCAGGGTTAGGGTTAGCCTCATTACTCATCAGGGTCAGGGTTAGTCTCATTACTCATCAGGGTTAGGGTTAGCCTCATTACTCATCAGGGTTAGGGTTAGCCTCATTACTCATCAGGGTTAGGGTTAGCCTCATTACTCATCAGGGTTAGGGTGAGCCTCATTACTCATCAGGGTTAGGGTGAGTCTCATTACTCATCAGGGTTAGGGTTAGCCTCATTACTCATCAGGGTTAGGGTTAGTCTCATTACTCATCAGGGTCAGGGTTAGGGTTAGTCTCATTACTCATCAGGGTTAGGGTGAGTCTACTCATCAGGGTTAGGGTTAGTCTCATTACTCATCAGGGTCAGGGTTAGCCTCATTACTCATCAGGGTTAGGGTTAGCCTCATTACTCATCAGGGTTAGGGTTAGCCTCATTACTCATCAGGGTTAGGGTTAGTCTCATTACTCATCAGGGTCAGGGTTAGTCTCATTACTCATCAGGGTTAGGGTTAGCCTCATTACTCATCAGGGTTAGGGTTAGCCTCATTACTCATCAGGGTCAGGGTTAGTCTCATTACTCATCAGGGTTAGGGTTAGCCTCATTACTCATCAGGGTTAGGGTTAGCCTCATTACTCATCAGGGTTAGGGTTAGCCTCATTACTCATCAGGGTCAGGGTTAGTCTCATTACTCATCAGGGTTAGGGTTAGCCTCATTACTCATCAGGGTTAGGGTTAGCCTCATTACTCATCAGGGTTAGGGTGAGTCTCATTACTCATCAGGGTTAGGGTTAGTCTCATTACTCATCAGGGTTAGGGTTAGTCTCATTACTCATCAGGGTTAGGGTTAGTCTCATTACTCATCAGGGTCAGGGTTAGTCTCATTACTCATCAGGGTTAGGGTTAGCCTCATTACTCATCAGGGTTAGGGTTAGCCTCATTACTCATCAGGGTTAGGGTGAGTCTCATTACTCATCAGGGTTAGGGTTAGTCTCATTACTCATCAGGGTTAGGGTTAGTCTCATTACTCATCAGGGTTAGGGTTAGTCTCATTACTCATCAGGGTTAGGGTTATCACAGGCTCAAGGCAGGAACCACAATCAACAATTGTGGGTTGAACATCAAAGCAAAGAGCTGTCTCATGCTTTGCCCCTTTCCCACTTTCCAGATCAGATTAACGGGGCTGGTGGGTAATACTGCCCTCCTCTGTTTGGTCAGGGTTCCTGCACAGGCAACAGGTGGTATGTCAATAAACCCTTAGAGAGGGTTAGGTTCTCTCTCTCTCTCTCTCTCTGTCTCTCTCTCTCTCTGTCGCTCTCTCTCTGTCTCTGTCGCTCTCTCTGTCTCTCTTTCTTTCTCTCTCTCTGTCGCTCTCTCTCTCTCTCTGTCTCTCTCTCTGTCTCTCTCTCTGTCTGTCTCTCTCTCTGTCGCTCTCTCTCTCTGTCGCTCTCTCTCTCTCTGTCTTTCTCTCTCTCTCTCTCTCTCTCGTTCAGCACTCTGCAGTTCAGCGTCGGTCAGTTAGGAGTTTTCCTTTTGTCGACTGGAGTTTTTTCGTCAGTCAGATGAAGCTTTGAGACAAAGGTAAAGTGTGTGTGTGTGTGTGTGTATGTGTGTGTGTATGTGTGTGTGTGTGTGTGTGTGTGTGTGTGATGATGGTTGTTGATGCATTGATTGATGATGATGATGATGATGATGATGATATTCAGGTTTAATCTCTTGACTGACTGAAGGAATAAAGATTGATCAGAACTGTAAAATAAATGCAGAGTTGCTGTTAAACTGTTTTTAATAATAAATGTTTTTTGTGCTTCAGTTAAACTCGAATGTTTAGAGAGCACCGGCTTCATCCTGCTAATCAGCTTAAAGTGTTAGACACTAGTCACCTTCAATCAGCTGATCAACTCTTCACTTTGACCTCCTGATCAAACTGTGACATCACTGTTGGGTTTTAAATCCTTACAAATTATAAGTGCTCATTTAAATTGCATGTATTGCATACTGTGACCAGATATGTGACCCAGCTGTGCTAGTGGAGCCCCCTGGTGGTCGAGTGTTAGAGCTAACCCTTTCCTGTTGTCCTCTTTAAGGGTTAGGGTTAAACATTTGTAGTCTACCACTTCATCAGCACATTTAATAATAACATGACCCTAACCCTAACCCAGTACCTGTGGACCCTAACCCAGTACCTGTGGACCCTAACCCAGTACCTGTGGACCCTAACCCAGTACCTGTGGACCCTAACCCTAACCCAGTACCTGTGGACCCTAACCCAGTACCTGTGGACCCTAACCCTAACCCAGTACCTGTGGACCCTAACCCAGTACCTGTGGACCCTAACCCAGTACCTGTGGACCCTAACCCAGTACCTGTGGACCCTAACCCAGTACCTCTGGACCCTAACCCTAACCCAGTACCTGTGGACCCTAACCCTAACCCAGTACCTGTGGACCCTAACCCAGTACCTGTGGACCCTAACCCTAACCCAGTACCTGTGGACCCTAACCCAGTACCTGTGGACCCTAACCCAGTACCTGTGGACCCTAACCCAGTACCTGTGGACCCTAACCCTAACCCAGTACCTGTGGACCCTAATCCTAACCCAGTACCTGTGGACCCTAATCCTAACCCAGTCCAGTATGATATGGTCCACAAACCCCGTACTCGGGTCAGGAAACCCTAAAAGCATAAATGAGGACTTTTTAAATGTATGAATGATCCGTTATTAATGAATTAATATGAGACCATTTGAACTCTTATGAACTCTTCTCTCTGTAGCTGCATTTACAGGTGATGACAGGAGCTCATGTGATTGGTTGTAATATATTGAGTCTGCTGCAGCCTCGCCTCGGGGGAACAGATCCTTCTGTCAGCTGGTCTTAAGACTATTAGCATTGATGCTATACTTAGCCCTCTTAGCGCTCTTTAGCATTAGCTTATTGTGCCAGGCAGCACAGAGGTCAGAGGTCACTGAAGTCAGCAGAACAAACATCTGGCTGATATCAACAGTAGAGATATTAAATAATAAGCTGTCAGTCATTCACAACAATATAAACAGTAGAGATATTAAATAATAAGCTGTCAGTCATTCACAACAATATAAACAGTAGAGATATTAAATAATAAGCTGTCAGTCATTCACAATAATATAAACATAGAGATATTAAATAATAAGCTGTCAGTCATTCACAACAATATAAACATAGAGATATTAAATAATAAGCTGTCAGTCATTCACAACAATATAAACAGTAAAGATATTAAATAATAAGCTGTCAGTCATTCACAACAATATAAACAGTAAAGATATTAAATAATAAGCTGTCAGTCATTCACAACAATATAAACAGTAAAGATATTAAATAATAAGCTGTCAGTCATTCACAACAATATAAACAGTAGAGATATTGAAACATATTTTATACATTTCATTTTAAAAGCTGTTTTGAACCTTTGATGATTTTTACATTTTTTAACCAGATCACATATTTGTGTTTCTTCTTCTGCGCTTAATAAACCGTCTCTGTGTTTCTTCTTCTGCGCTTAATAAACCGTCTCTGTGTTTCTTCTTCTGGGCTTAATAAACCGTCTCTGTGTTTCTTCTTCTGGGCTTAATAAACCGTCTCTGTGTTTCTTCTTCTGGGCTTAATAAACCGTCTCTGTGTTTCTTCTTCTGCGCTTAATAAACCGTCTCTGTGTTTCTTCTTCTGCGCTTAATAAACCGTCTCTGTGTTTCTTCTTCTGCGCTTAATAAACCGTCTCTGTGTTTCTTCTTCTGCGCTTAATAAACCGTCTCTGTGTTTCTTCTTCTGCGCTTAATAAACCGTCTCTGTGTTTCTTCTTCTGCGCTTAATAAACCGTCTGTGTGTTTCTTCTTCTGCGCTTAATAAACCGTCTCTGTGTTTCTTCTTCTGGGCTTTCAGAGTGACGATGCTGCTTCCCGGGTGGTTGCTAGGGGCGTGTCTGTGGTTGCTAAGCATACCTGAGGTTTGGACAGCCACCTTCAAGTTGGCTCTGATTGGCCCGTGGACATGTGACCCAATGTTCTCCAGGGCGATGCCAACAACAGCCGTCAACCTAGCGTTGTCACGGTTACGGACTGACCGCGGTCTGAGCAGAGGATACTGGTACGACGTGAAGCTGCTGGACGAGGACTGCTCCACCTCCAAAGGTCTGTCACTAATTAACTAACTAACACCTAACCAATGAACTAACTAACTAACACCTAACCAATGAACTAACTAGCACCTAACCAATGAACTAACTAACACCTAACCAATGAACTAACTAACTAACACCTAACCAATGAACTAACTAGCACCTAACCAATGAACTAACTAACACCTAACCAATGAACTAACTAACACCTAACCAATGAACTAACTAACACCTAACCAATGAACTAACTAACTAACACCTAACCAATGAACTAACTAACACCTAACCAATGAACTAACTAACACCTAACCAATGAACTAACTAACACCTAACCAATGAACTAACTAACTAACACCTAACCAATGAACTAACTAACTAACACCTAACCAATGAACTAACTAACACCTAACCAATGAACTAACTAACTAACACCTAACCAATGAACTAACTAGCACCTAACCAATGAACTAACTAACACCTAACCAATGAACTAACTAACACCTAACCAATGAACTAACTAACACCTAACCAATGAACTAACTAACACCTAACCAATGAACTAACTAACACCTAACCAATGAACTAACTAACTAACACCTAACCAATGAACTAACTAACACCTAACCAATGAACTAACTAACACCTAACCAATGAACTAACTAACACCTAACCAATGAACTAACTAACACCTAACCAATGAACTAACTACCACCTAACCAATGAACTAACTAACACCTAACCAATGAACTAACTAACACCTAACCAATGAACTAACTAACACCTAACCAATGAACTAACTAGCACCTAACCAATGAACTAACTAACACCTAACCAATGAACTAACTAACACCTAACCAATGAACTAACTAACACCTAACCAATGAACTAACTACCACCTAACCAATGAACTAACTAACACCTAACCAATGAACTAACTAACACCTAACCAATGAACTAACTAACACCTAACCAATGAACTAACTAACTAACACCTAACCAATGAACTAACTAACACCTAACCAATGAACTAACTAACACCTAACCAATGAACTAACTAACTAACACCTAACCAATGAACTAACTAACACCTAACCAATGAACTAACTAACACCTAACCAATGAACTAACTAACACCTAACCAATGAACTAACTAACACCTAACCAATGAACTAACTAACACCTAACCAATGAACTAACTAACACCTAACCAATGAACTAACTAACACCTAACCAATGAACTAACTAACACCTAACCAATGAACTAACTAACACCTAACCAATGAACTAACTAACACCTAACCAATGAATTAACTAGCACCTAACCAATGAACTAACTAACACCTAACCAATGAACTAACTAGCACCTAACCAATGAACTAACTAACACCTAACCAATGAACTAACTAACTAACACCTAACCAATGAACTAACTAACTAACTAACACCTAACCAATGAACTAACTAACACCTAACCAATGAACTAACTAACACCTAACCAATGAACTAACTAACACCTAACCAATGAACTAACTAACACCTAACCAATGAATTAACTAACTAACACCTAACCAATGAACTAACTAACTAACTAACACCTAACCAATGAACTAACTAACACCTAACCAATGAACTAACTAACACCTAACCAATGAACTAACTAACACCTAACCAATGAACTAACTAACACCTAACCAATGAACTAACTAACACCTAACTAATGAACTAACTAACTAACACCTAACCAATGAACTAACTAACACCTAACCAATGAACTAACTAACTAACACCTAACCAATGAACTAACTAACACCTAACCAATGATCTAACTAACACCTAACCAATGAACTAACTAACACCTAACCAATGAACTAACTAGCACCTAACCAATGAACCAACTAACACCTAACCAATGAACTAACTAACTAACTAACACCTAACCAATGAACTAACTAACACCTAACCAATGAACCAACTAACACCTAACCAATGAACTAACTAACTAACTAACACCTAACCAATGAACTAACTAACACCTAACCAATGAACTAACTAACACCTAACCAATGAACTAACTAACTAACACCTAACCAATGAACTAACTAACACCTAACCAATGAACTAACTAACACCTAACCAATGAACTAACTAACTAGCACCTAACCAATGAACTAACTAGCACCTAACCAATGAACTAACTAACTAACACCTAACCAATGAACTAACTAACACCTAACCAATGAACTAACTAACTAACACCTAACCAATGAACTAACTAGCACCTAACCAATGAACTAACTAACTAGCACCTAACCAATGAACTAACTAACTAGCACCTAACCAATGAACTAACTAACACCTAACCAATGAACTAACTAACTAGCACCTAACCAATGAACTAACTAGCACCTAACCAATGAACTAACTAACTAACACCTAACCAATGAACTAACTAACACCTAACCAATGAATTAACTAACTAACACCTAACCAATGAACTAACTAGCACCTAACCAATGAACTAACTAACTAACACCTAACCAATGAACTAACTAACACCTAACCAATGAACTAACTAACACCTAACCAATGAACTAACTAACTAACACCTAACCAATGAACTAACTAACTAGCACCTAACCAATGATCTAACTAACACCTAACCAATGAACTAACTAACTAACACCTAACCAATGAACTAACTACCACCTAACCAATGAACTAACTAGCACCTAACCAATGAACCAACTAACACCTAACCAATGAACCAACTAACACCTAACCAATGAACTAACTAACTAACACCTAACCAATGAACTAACTAGCACCTAACCAATGAACCAACTAACACCTAACCAATGAACCAACTAACACCTAACCAATGAACTAACTAACTAACACCTAACCAATGAACTAACTAACACCTAACCAATGAACTAACTAACACCTAACCAATGAACTAACTAACACCTAACCAATGAACTAACTAACACCTAACCAATGAACCAACTAACACCTAACCAATGAACTAACTACCACCTAACCAATGAACCAACTAACACCTAACCAATGAACTAACTAACACCTAACCAATGAACCAACTAACACCTAACCAATGAACTAACTAACACCTAACCAATGAACTAACTAACACCTAACCAATGAACCAACTAAGACCTAACCAATGAACTAACTAACACCTAACCAATGAACCAACTAACACCTAACCAATGAACTAACTACCACCTAACCAATGAACCAACTAACACCTAACCAATGAACTAACTAACACCTAACCAATGAACCAACTAACACCTAACCAATGAACTAACTAACACCTAACCAATGAACTAACTACCACCTAACCAATGAACTAACTAGCACCTAACCAATGAACTAACTAACACCTAACCAATGAACTAACTAACTAACACCTAACCAATGAACTAACTAACACCTAACCAATGAACTAACTAGCACCTAACCAATGAACTAACTACCACCTAACCAATGAACTAACTACCACCTAACCAATGAACTAACTAACACCTAACCAATGAACTAACTAGCACCTAACCAATGAACTAACTAACACCTAACCAATGAACTAACTAACTAACACCTAACCAATGAACTAACTAGCACCTAACCAATGAACTAACTAGCACCTAACCAATGAACTAACTAACACCTAACCAATGAACTAACTAGCACCTAACCAATGAACTAACTAGCACCTAACCAATGAACTAACTAACTAACACCTAACCAATGAACTAACTAGCACCTAACCAATGAACTAACTAGCACCTAACCAATGAACTAACTAACACCTAACCAATGAACTAACTAACACCTAACCAATGAACTAACTAGCACCTAACCAATGAACTAACTAACTAACTAACACCTAACCAATGAACTAACTAACACCTAACCAATGAACTAACTAACTAACTAACACCTAACCAATGAACTAACTAACACCTAACCAATGAACTAACTAACTAACTAACACCTAACCAATGAACTAACTAGCACCTAACCAATGAACTAACTAACACCTAACCAATGAACTAACTAACACCTAACCAATGAACTAACTAACACCTAACCAATGAACTAACTAACACCTAACCAATGAACTAACTAACTAACTAACACCTAACCAATGAACTAACTAACACCTAACCAATGAACTAACTAACACCTAACCAATGAACTAACTAACTAACACCTAACCAATGAACTAACTAACACCTAACCAATGAACTAACTAACACCTAACCAATGAACTAACTAACACCTAACCAATGAACTAACTAACACCTAACCAATGAACTAACTAACACCTAACCAATGAATTAACTAACACCTAACTAATGAACTAACTAACTAACACCTAACCAATGAACTAACTAACACCTAACCAATGAACTAACTAACACCTAACCAATGAACTAACTAGCACCTAACCAATGAACTAACTAACACCTAACCAATGAACCAACTAGCACCTAACCAATGAACTAACTAGCACCTAACCAATGAACCAACTAGCACCTAACCAATGAACTAACTAGCACCTAACCAATGAACTAACTAGCACCTAACCAATGAACTAACTAACACCTAACCAATGAACTAACTAACACCTAACCAATGAACTAACTAGCACCTAACCAATGAACTAACTAGCACCTAACCAATGAACTAACCAACTAGCACCTAACCAATGAACTAACTAGCACCTAACCAATGAACTAACTAACACCTAACCAATGAACTAACTAACACCTAACCAATGAACTAACTAACACCTAACCAATGAACCAACTAACACCTAACCAATGAACTAACGATCATTTTTAATTATAACCCTAACCTTTTAGCGCTAACAGAACTCGGGGACATGGAGGGTTACGGCCACGCCTACATTGGGCCCTTTAACCCCTCCCTCTGTCACGCTGCCTCCTTATTGGCTCAGCACTGGGAGGCGGGGCTTTCTTCACCAGGCTGTCTGGATGCTGATTGGCCAAACCTGCCGCCCATCACTCCTCCCAGCAGGGTGCTGTTCACCGTTCTGCGGTTCTTCCACTGGGCGCACGTGGGCGTGGTCTCAGGTGAGCTGTGATGTCACAGAGGGGGGCGTGGTCTAACAGGTGTGTTTCATATATTCATTTATATTGAAGGATTTATATTTATTTATAATTACTTTATATTTATTTATTTTATATTTATTTATTTATTTTATATTTATTTATTTATTTTATATTTATTAATATTTATTAATATTTATTTATTTATTTTATTTTTTTTAATTTATTTTATATTTATTTTATATTTATTTATTGATTTTATATTGATTTTATATTGATTTATTTATTTTATATTTATTTTATATTTATTTTTATTTTATATTTTTATATTTTTATATTTTTATATTTTTATATTTTTATATTTATTTTATATTTATTTATATGTATTTTACATTTCTTCCTCTGTTTACGTCATCAGCTCCAACAGACTTCTGGGAGAGTACAGGACAGGAAGTGGCCTCCGCACTGAGGGCTCTGGGCCTCCCGGTTGGTCCAGTGGTTACCATGGAAACCCCGAATAAAGGCGGACCGCGCGAGGCGCTCAGAGCAATCAGGGAGGCTGATAAGGTCAAAGGTCAGGGCAGCCATCTTTGTCTGGGTCAAAAGGTTACAATCAGTGAAGAGCTGTAGTACTGTGTAGTAGTACTCTGTAGTAGTACTGTGTAGTAGTACTGTGTAGTAGTACTCTGTAGTAGTACTCTTTAGTAGTACTCTTTAGTAGTACTGTGTAGTAGTACTGTGTAGTAGTACTCTGTAGTAGTAGTATGTAGTAGTAGTACTATGTAGTACTCTGTAGTAGTACTGTGTAGTAGTACTGTGTAGTAGTACTCTGTAGTAGTACTCTTTAGTAGTACTCTTTAGTAGTACTCTGTAGTAGTACTCTGTAGTAGTACTGTGTAGTAGTACTGTGTAGTAGTACTCTGTAGTAGTACTATGTAGTAGTAGTATGTAGTAGTAGTACTATGTAGTACTATGTAGTAGTAACAGATTATTGATTATTATTGACAAACATTAAACAATAAACATTGTTTTCTGTTGCAGTGGTGATCATGTGTATGAGCTCCGTCCTGATTGGTGGAGAGGATCAGAAAGACCTCTTATTGGCTGCTCTGGACATGGGGATGATGTCAGATGGTTACATGTTTATTCCGTATGATGCGCTGCTGTACGCCATGCCCTACCAGGTAATATACTAATCAATACATTTACTGATCAATACCTTTATGCCCTACCAGGTAATATACTAGTCAATACATTTACTGATCAATACCTTTATGCCCTACCAGGTAATATACTAGTCAATACATTTACTGATCAATAACTGGGTTAGGGTTAGTGGCTGATATCATTATTTAGGGTTTATTGATAAATATAATTGAGTATCGTCTGCATAACAATGTCATGAACTGACTCACAATCCATAACCACAGTCCGGAGGAAAACACACCGTTAAGGTAAACCAAAACCAAAGTAATTTATTAAATCAACTTCTGTACATAAATTAATCAAAATAAAACAAACAAAGAACCGAGGTTCTGCTGCTGAGAGAGAGAGAGAGAGACTGAGTGGGCCAGCTGGTTTTATACAGGTAGGCCAACCCCCCCCGCCCAGGTGAACCGACTCAGCCTGATCACCTTGATACTTCCTGAAACAGAGCAAGCACAAAAAGTCATCACACCCCCCTTAAATTAGTTTCTGTAGCATAAATCATATTCTAATAAACAAACCCAAACTAACTGGTTATTTAAATGGTAAAGAAACACTAAAGGTGTACTGGGCAACCCATTAAACAGGCTGAGCCAGTAAGGCTACTAACTGTCACTCACCCCTACCGTCACCCATCTCAGGTCCCCGCAGCCTGGTACCTTTCTAAAGTCTCTCGATCCAGGTGCTCCCGTTTGTCAGGGGAAACACGATAAAAACGCTGTTTAATTGGTTCAGCTGTACCAACATCAATGTCATGTTCTATTAGATCTGGGCATGATGGTGTATCTGAAAACAACTCAGGGTAATTGTTAATCAGAGCACTTAGTTCTCCTTGTTTGCAGTCATCTAAATGTTTGAAAAGTGAAGTTAAAGACCTTAATGCCACTGAATTCTTTAACCTTCCCTGCAACACACAATCATCTGGTTATAATTCCCCTCCAGCTTTCCCCACATCAGAAGGAACCTCGCCTGACACCATCCCAACACAGAGAACAGGATTCACCCCAGATTCAGGCCTAACAGTTTCCGACGGCGAAGGCTCACGCCCAAAATAAGGCTTCAGCAAGTTGACATGACAAAGTCTGGTCTTGCGTTTAGGCATAGAAATCAAGTAATCCCGCTCAGTAACCTGCCTCACCACCGTAAAAGGACCAGAAAACCTAGCCTGAAATGGGGACCCCACTACAGGTAACAAGGCCAGCACCTGATCCCCTGTACTGAACTGACGCAACTCAGCTCGCCGATCAAACGTAGTTTTCATTTTCTTTTGGTCATTACCTAAGTTCTCTTTTGCTAACCGACACGCCACATACAGTCGGTGCCTGAAACAGTTCACATATTCTAACAGACTCTGAGGTGGCTCAGATGACTGGCACTCTGATTTTAACACTGTCAGTGGACCACGGACAGTATGGCCAAAGATGAGGTCATTGGGGCTAAATCCTGTACTGTCCTGCACAACCTCCCTAGCCGCAAGCAACAGCCAAGGCAACCCCTCTTCCCAATCACGGCTCATTTGGACACAGAAAGAACGCAAAAGTGACTTCAAAGTCTGATGAAAACCTTCTAATGCACCCTGGCTCTCTGGATGGTAAACAGGCGACATATTATGTCGTATGCAGAGCAGTTTCAAAGCCTGGGAAAACACCTTTGAGGTAAAATTTGAACCCTGATCACTTTGTAGTGATTGCCAAACACAGACATAAACTGAGTCAGAGCCTTAATTACGGCCTTTGCTGTAATTGAACGCAAAGGGTATGCCGCGGGATAGCGGGTAGCTTGGCACATGACAGTCAACAGGTACTGGCATCCAGACTTCGAAGGAGCAACGGTCCCACACAATCCACAATTAGGTATTCCATTGGATGACTAATCACTGGAATCGGGCACAAAGGTGCAGGAGGTATGTTCTGATTTGGTTTACTTGTCAACTGACAAGTGTGACAAGTTTTAACATAAGCTGAAACATCCCTCTTAAGGCGTGGCCAGAAAAAATGCTGCCGAAGACGGGCATACGTTTTCCTAACACCCATATGCCCTGCCACATCATCATGTGCCACTTTTAACACCATCTGCCTAAATGGTTGAGGAACGACTATCTGCACAACGGGTTTCCCTACGTAGTCATCACAATGTGGGACCCACTTTCTCACCAGAACATCATTCTGCACAAAGTATCCGAGAGAAGCGTTTTTAACTCCTCAACAGGAGACACTTGTCCAAAAAGTCCCTTTAAAGAAGGATCAAGAGCTTGTTCTTTTACTAATTCACCATAAGATATGGACTGCAAAGGTGCAGGCACACACAAAGCAGGAGGGAGATCTTCAGCCTCCATGTCCTGAGAAATGTCAGGGCCGGCTTTGCTCATAGCACGAGTAACAGCACAGGCTGGGAACCCCCCTTGCTCAACCCCAGAAAGCTGCGAGGACGACAAGATTTGAGTTTGCTCAGACATACCGTCAACTGCATCATCTGGCCACACCCGACTACCAGCTAAATCATTACCGAGGATAATATCTACCCCTTCAACTGGGAGTTCAGGTCGGAGTGCAATTTCCACATCCCCAGAAACTGAACCACAGTGTAGATTGATCTTGTGGAGAGGAGCAAAAAGAGGAATCAACCCCATCCCAGGAACCACAACAAACTGTCATGTGTCTGTGTTGGCAGAAAAATGTAAGACAGACTCACACACAAAAGAATCCAAAGCACCAGTATCTCTCAAAATGGTCACTGCAACCTTCTCATCTGACCCTGGAAGAGACACAAACCCTTTGGAAATAAATGCAGAGTAATCAGACTTAGCAGACATAACTGGCAACTGTTCTGTCTCAGGAAGTACTGAAACCGTCTTGCACACTGGGGCAGCCAAAGCACTGGATGTCACAGACCCATGATTGGGCCTAGTCCTAGCCTTAAGCACAGGGCACTCATTCTTCCAGTGTCCCACGCGCTGGCAATAGTTACAAGTACGACTAGAAACAGAATTCTTCCAAGGCTGACGCTCATAATGACTTGCATCTGACCCCAATCCTCCCCCATTACCTCTAACAGTAGGGCAAGACCTATAACCCGTGTCACCTGGGACAATGTCAGAAAATGTAGTCTTATGAGTCAGAATATATTCGTCAGCCAGCACAGCAGCATCATGAGGAGTCCTAGGATTCCTTTCATTAATGAAGGTGGCAATGCCACTGGGCACACAGTTCTTAAGCTGTTCAAGAATTACCAAATTACACAACTCTCCAAACGTTTTCACACCTGCTGACTTACACCAGCGATGCAACTGAGTCGCAAGACCCCGAACAAACTCAACATGTGTCATGGCATCTTGTCTCCTGAAGTTCCTAAAGCGCTGTCTATAGGCCTCAGGGACCAACTCAAACACTCTCAAAACCGCAGCCTTAACCTTTTCATACTTGATACAATTGTCCTGCAATAGAGCTGCATACACCTCCTGCACCTTACCCGTGAACACACATTGGAGGAGGAGAGTGCGTTCTGCATCCAACCATCGCCTGGATTCAGCAACCCTCTCAAACAAAGAGAAGAGGTCCGGATCAGCTTCTGTAAAGTGTGGGACCAAACAGAGATTAGTTCCAACATCAAATTCATATTCACATTTTCTTTGAACCAATCCCTCACTTGCCAATTTTCCTTCCCGAATCATCTCAAGCCTATATTGTTGAACCTCCAATTTATGCATCTCAGTTTTTTGCCCCAACACCTCCATTTCAAGTTGTCTGGCGTTCTTAAGTCTTTCATGCTCCAATTGCAGCAATAAAAGCTCCTTTTGTTGTTCAAAGGTCAAAATACCCTGTGAAACCACAGGCTTTTGAGTCACCTCCTCAATCAGCAACACACCATCATCCAGCAATTTAGATTTCAGTCTTTTTGATGGTGTCTTTCAGCTTTTTATCAGGAACCTCAATCTGAAAGTGTTCAGCAATTTTCAAGAGCTGGTCCTTAGTGCACTGCTCCAAAAGCTCCTCAGAAGGAGAAGACAAAAAATCCTCCACAACAGAGGCCATGTCTCACTTAACCAAAACCCAGTTACACAATGGTCCAGAAAAACAACTTTAAGTAGCCACAAACAAGGAAGTCCAAAACCCCCGCTAACTAAGAACAAAAACTATCTAACTCAACCCTAGTCTTCAGGCTGTTACGAGGGTCTTTAATCACAAACTCAGTGGGACTGGAAAGTACCTGCTATGCAGCCACCACCAGCACCCCACTGACGTGAACCTGAGCATATAGCTCTACTCACTTTCACAGCCACACGATACCCGCCAGGCTCTACAAGTAGAACCTGATAAGCCTACCAGGGGGAAATAGACTCCTTATAAGGACTATACTACAACTGGACCAAACCGAGCACCAAAACTCTCCCCAATTCCATTACCTACCAGAAAAAACCAGCATGTGTAATTCTCCTTCAAGAAACAGTCAAATCCCCAAAACAAAACCCTAGCAACAAACAAATGCCACCTACCAATAGTTGCAAGGGGGAAAAAAACTAAAACAAAACAAAAACAACCATATTCAAGTAAACTAGGTCCAACTGAACGGACGAGCCCCCATTTTGTCATGAACTGACTCACAATCCATAACCACACTCCGGAGGAAAACACACCGTTAAGGTAAACCAAAACCAAAGTAATTTATTAAATCAACTTCTGTACATAAATTAATCAAAATAAAACAAACAAAGAATCAAGGTTCTGCTGCTGAGAGAGAGAGAGAGAGAGACTGAGTGGGCCAGCTGGTTTTATACAGGTAGGCCAACCCCCCCCGCCCAGGTGAACCGACTCAGCCTGATCACCTTGATACTTCCTGAAACAGAGCAAGCACAAAAAGTCATCACAACAATGAACATGTATTGAGTGTTTCTGAATAATATGAATAATATAATAATATGACCTAAAGGAAGCATATATAAGGAGAATAGTATAACTAAAGGAAGCATATATAAGGAGAATAGTATAACTAAAGGAAGCATATATAAGGAGAATAGTATTAACTAAAGGAAGCATATATAAGGAGAATAGTATAACTAAAGGAAACATATATAAGGAGAATAGTATTAACTAAAGGAAGCATATATAAGGAGAATAGTATTAACTAAAGGAAGCATATATAAGGAGAATAATATAACTAAAGGAAGCATATATAAGGAGAATAGTATAACTAAAGGAAGCATATATAAGGAGAATAGTATAACTAAAGGAAACATATATAAGGAGAATAGTATAACTAAAGGAAGCATATATAAGGAGAATAGTATTAACTAAAGGAAACATATATAAGGAGAATAGTATAACTAAAGGAAGCATATATAAGGAGAATAGTATAACTAAAGGAAGCATATATAAGGAGAATAGTATTAACTAAAGGAAGCATATATAAGGAGAATAGTATTAACTAAAGGAAACATATATAAGGAGAATAGTATAACTAAAGGAAACATATATAAGGAGAATAGTATAACTAAAGGAAACATATATAAGGAGAATAGTATTAACTAAAGGAAGCATATATAAGGAGAATAGTATTAACTAAAGGAAGCATATATAAGGAGAATAGTATAACTAAAGGAAGCATATATAAGGAGAATAGTATAACTAAAGGAAGCATATATAAGGAGAATAATATAACTAAAGGAAACATATATAAGGAGAATAGTATTAACTAAAGGAAGCATATATAAGGAGAATAGTATAACTAAAGGAAGCATATATAAGGAGAATAGTATTAACTAAAGGAAGCATATATAAGGAGAATAGTATAACTAAAGGAAGCATATATAAGGAGAATAGTATTAACTAAAGGAAGCATATATAAGGAGAATAGTATAACTAAAGGAAGCATATATAAGGAGAATAGTATAACTAAAGGAAACATATATAAGGAGAATAGTATTAACTAAAGGAAGCATATATAAGGAGAATAGTATAACTAAAGGAAGCATATATAAGGAGAATAGTATAACTAAAGGAAACATATATAAGGAGAATAGTATAACTAAAGGAAGCATATATAAGGAGAATAGTATAACTAAAGGAAGCATATATAAGGAGAATAGTATAACTAAAGGAAACATATATAAGGAGAATAGTATAACTAAAGGAAGCATATATAAGGAGAATAGTATAACTAAAGGAAGCATATATAAGGAGAATAGTATAACTAAAGGAAGCATATA
>NW_026910400.1:7500-17500 GCF_963691925.1 Scomber scombrus | reverse complement strand
GATGAATGTGTGAATGTGTGAATCGATGAATGTGTGAATGGATGAATGGATGAATGTGTGAATGGATGAATGTGTGAATGGATGAATGTGTGAATGTGTGAATGGATGAATATGTGAATGGATGAATGGATGAATGTGTGAATGGATGAATGTGTGAATGGATGAATGTGTGAATGTGTGAATGGATGAATATGTGAATGTGTGAATGGATGAATGTGTGAATGTGTGAATGGATGAATGTGTGAATGTATGAATGTGTGAATGTGTGAATGGATGAATGGATGAATGTGTGAATGTGTGAATGGATGAATGGATGAATGTGTGAATGGATGAATGTGTGAATGGATGAATGTGTGAATGTGTGAATGGATGAATGTGTGAATGGATGAATGTGTGAATGGATGAATGGATGAATGTGTGAATGGATGAATGTGTGAATGGATGAATGTGTGAATGTATGAATGGATGAATGTGTGAATGTGTGAATGGATGAATGGATGAATGTGTGAATGGATGAATGTGTGAATGGATGAATGTGTGAATGGATGAATGTGTGAATGTGTGAATGGATGAATGTGTGAATGGATGAGGGTTAGGGTTCATGTGTATGAAAGGGAAACATAAACAGAGCATATGAACCATTTAACGTCTGCGTGGAAAAACAAATGTTCGTGTTGTTTTCGTAGAAACTGAACGACGAGTCGATCATGAAGAGTCTTCTAGAGATCAAAACTCCAATGCGCTCGATTTGTCGGAGCTACATACTGACAACACCTGAAAGCTCCAATATAGGAATACTGGAGGTACACCTGGACCCGTCTGTTCCTCTCACCTGTCTGTACTGAATGACCCACTAACTCTGCATTCTGATTGGTTGTTTCGTTACCAGGGTGACTGGGTTTGGCTCAAGAAGATTAATATAGAACATACAGTAACAGCTGTCAATCAAAACACCCAGACTCTGTTCAGCCAGGTATGATGCAGGATGAACTCACAGTGGCACCGATGGTATGATATTGATCATGTAGTTACACCATCTGTTTCCTGTCCAGTTAAGGGAGATGCGACATGAGAACCTGAACCTGTATCTGGGTTTGTTCCTGGATTCGGGGATCTTTGCCATCGTGGTTGAACACTGCCCTCGAGGTAGCCTGGCAGACCTGCTGGCTGACAGTGAGATTAGGCTGGACTGGATGTTCAAGTCGTCACTGCTGATGGATCTTATCAAGGTGCTGCTGTTATTATCTGAGTTACAGATGAGTCTAATCAGCTGCTAAAGTTTCAGGCGCCTGTACTATGAAGCAGGATTTAAGGTTATAATAAAGTCATCAATATATATTTTTATATATGAGTAGAAACATTTGATTGATCCGGACTTTGAGAGATGGTTTATGACACTCAACACATGATGATGATTTGACACTGACTCCATCACTGCAGTGACAATAACACAATACCAAATATACAAAGAGGAAATAATAAACAAACAAATACATAGAAAAACAATCCAAAAATTATTTGACATGATTTCTAGTGTTTTTTTCTTCTTCTGTTGTTTTATTGCATTTCTCTTTGTTCCATGTCTTTTTTCTGTCAGAAGCGTTAGGAGGGTTAGAAAGGTTAGAAAGGTTATAAAAGGTTAGAAAGGTTATAAAAGGTTAGAAAGGTTATAAAAGGTTAGAAAGGTTAGGAGGGTTAGAAAGGTTAGAAAGGTTAGAAAGGTTAGAAAGGTTAGAAAGGTTAGAAAGGTTATAAAAGGTTAGAAAGGTTAGAAAGGTTAGAAAGGTTAGAAAGGTTAGAAAGGTTAGGAGGGTTAGAAAGGTTAGAAAGGTTAGAAAGGTTAGAAAGGTTATAAAGGTTAGAAAGGTTATAAAGGTTAGAAAGGTTAGAAAGGTTATAAAGGTTAGAAAGGTTATAAAGGTTAGAAAGGTTATAAAAGGTTAGAAAGGTTAGAAAGGTTATAAAAGGTTAGAAAGGTTAGAAAGGTTAGAAAGGTTAGGAGGGTTAGAAAGGTTAGAAAGGTTAGAAAGGTTATAAAAGGTTAGAAAGGTTAGAAAGGTTAGAAAGGTTATAAAGGTTATAAAAGGTTAGAAAGGTTAGAAAGGTTAGAAAGGTTAGAAAGGTTATAAAAGGTTAGAAAGGTTAGAAAGGTTAGAAAGGTTAGAAAGGTTATAAAAGGTTAGAAAGGTTATAAAGGTTAGAAAGGTTAGAAAGGTTAGAAAGGTTAGAAAGGTTAGAAAGGTTATAAAAGGTTATAAAAGGTTAGAAAGGTTAGAAAGGTTAGAAAGGTTAGAAAGGTTAGAAAGGTTAGAAAGGTTAGAAAGGTTAGAAAGGTTAGAAAGGTTATAAAAGGTTAGAAAGGTTAGAAAGGTTATAAAGGTTAGAAAGGTTATAAAGGTTAGGAGGGTTAGAAAGGTTAGAAAGGTTAGAAAGGTTAGAAAGGTTAGAAAGGTTAGGAGGGTTAGAAAGGTTAGAAAGGTTATAAAGGTTAGAAAGGTTAGAAAGGTTAGAAAGGTTAGAAAGGTTAGAAAGGTTAGAAAGGTTAGAAAGGTTAGAAAGGTTAGAAAGGTTAGAAAGGTTATAAAAGGTTAGAAAGGTTAGAAAGGTTATAAAAGGTTAGAAAGGTTAGAAAGGTTATAAAAGGTTAGAAAGGTTAGAAGGGTTAGAAAGGTTAGAAAGGTTAGAAAGGTTAGAAAGGTTAGAAAGGTTAGAAAGGTTAGAAAGGTTAGAAAGGTTATAAAAGGTTAGAAAGGTTAGAAAGGTTATAAAAGGTTAGAAAGGTTAGAAGGGTTAGAAAGGTTAGAAAGGTTATAAAAGGTTAGAAAGGTTAGAAAGGTTATAAAAGGTTAGAAAGGTTAGAAGGGTTAGAAAGGTTATAAAAGGTTAGAAAGGTTAGAAAGGTTAGAAAGGTTATAAAGGTTAGAAAGGTTAGAAAGGTTATAAAAGGTTAGAAAGGTTAGAAGGGTTAGAAAGGTTAGAAAGGTTAGAAAGGTTATAAAAGGTTAGAAAGGTTAGAAGGGTTAGAAAGGTTAGAAAGGTTAGAAAGGTTAGAAAGGTTAGAAAGGTTAGAAAGGTTAGAAAGGTTAGAAGGGTTATAAAAGGTTAGAAAGGTTAGAAGGGTTAGAAAGGTTAGAAAGGTTAGAAAGGTTAGAAAGGTTATAAAAGGTTAGAAAGGTTAGAAAGGTTAGAAAGGTTAGAAAGGTTATAAAAGGTTAGAAAGGTTAGAAAGGGTTATAAAAGGTTAGAAAGGTTAGGAGGGTTAGAAAGGTTAGAAAGGTTATAAAAGGTTAGAAAGGTTAGAAAGGTTAGAAAGGTTATAAAAGGTTAGAAAGGTTAGAAAGGTTATAAAAGGTTAGAAAGGTTAGAAAGGTTAGAAAGGTTATAAAAGGTTAGAAAGGTTAGAAAGGTTATAAAAGGTTAGAAAGGTTAGAAGGGTTAGAAAGGTTAGAAAGGTTAGAAAGGTTAGAAAGGTTATAAAGGTTAGAAAGGTTAGAAAGGTTAGAAAGGTTAGAAAGGTTAGAAAGGTTAGAAAGGTTAGAAAGGTTAGAAAGGTTAGAAAGGGTAGAAAGGTTAGAAAGGTTATAAAAGGTTAGAAAGGTTAGAAAGGTTAGAAAGGTTAGAAAGGTTAGAAAGGTTAGAAAGGTTATAAAAGGTTAGAAAGGTTAGAAAGGTTAGAAAGGTTAGAAAGGTTAGAAAGGTTAGAAAGGTTAGAAAGGTTAGAAAGGTTAGAAAGGTTAGAAAGGTTAGAAAGGTTATAAAGGTTAGAAAGGTTAGAAAGGTTAGAAAGGTTAGAAAGGTTAGAAAGGTTAGAAAGGTTAGAAAGGGTAGAAAGGTTAGAAAGGTTAGAAAGGTTAGGAGGGTTATAAAAGGTTAGAAAGGTTATAAAAGGTTAGAAAGGTTAGAAAGGTTAGAAAGGTTAGAAAGGTTAGAAAGGTTAGAAAGGTTAGAAAGGTTATAAAAGGTTAGAAAGGTTAGAAAGGTTAGAAAGGTTAGAAAGGTTAGAAAGGTTATAAAAGGTTAGAAAGGTTAGAAAGGTTAGAAAGGTTAGAAAGGTTATAAAAGGTTAGAAAGGTTAGAAAGGTTAGAAAGGTTAGAAAGGTTAGAAAGGTTAGAAAGGTTATAAAAGGTTAGAAAGGTTAGAAAGGTTAGAAAGGTTAGAAAGGTTAGAAAGGTTAGAAAGGTTATAAAAGGTTAGAAAGGTTAGAAAGGTTAGAAAGGTTAGAAAGGTTATAAAAGGTTAGAAAGGTTAGAAAGGTTAGAAAGGTTAGAAAGGTTAGAAAGGTTAGAAGGGTTAGGAGGGTTAGAAAGGTTAGAAAGGTTAGAAAGGTTAGAAAGGTTAGAAAGGTTAGAAAGGTTAGAAGGGTTAGAAAGGTTAGAAAGGTTAGAAAGGTTAGAAAGGTTAGAAAGGTTATAAAAGGTTAGAAAGGTTAGAAAGGTTAGAAAGGTTAGAAAGGTTAGAAAGGTTATAAAGGTTATAAAAGGTTAGAAAGGTTAGAAAGGTTAGGAGGGTTAGAAAGGTTATAAAAGGTTAGAAAGGTTAGAAAGGTTATAAAGGTTATAAAAGGTTAGAAAGGTTAGAAAGGTTATAAAAGGTTAGAAAGGTTAGAAAGGTTAGAAAGGTTAGAAAGGTTAGGAGGGTTAGAAAGGTTAGAAAGGTTAGAAAGGTTATAAAGGTTAGAAAGGTTATAAAAGGTTAGAAAGGTTAGAAAGGTTAGAAAGGTTAGAAAGGTTATAAAAGGTTAGAAAGGTTAGAAAGGTTAGAAAGGTTAGAAAGGTTATAAAGGTTAGAAAGGTTAGAAGGGTTAGAAAGGTTAGAAAGGTTAGAAGGGTTAGAAAGGTTAGAAGGGTTAGAAGGGTTAGAAAGGTTAGAAAGGTTAGAAAGGTTAGGAGGGTTAGAAAGGTTAGAAAGGTTAGAAAGGTTAGAAAGGTTAGAAAGGTTATAAAAGGTTAGAAAGGTTAGAAAGGTTATAAAGGTTAGAAAGGTTAGAAAGGTTAGAAGGGTTAGAAGGGTTAGAAAGGTTAGAAAGGTTAGAAAGGTTAGGAGGGTTAGAAAGGTTAGAAAGGTTAGGAGGGTTAGAAAGGTTAGAAAGGTTAGGAGGGTTAGAAAGGTTAGAAAGGTTATAAAAGGTTAGAAAGGTTAGAAAGGTTAGAAAGGTTAGAAAGGTTAGAAAGGTTAGAAAGGTTAGAAAGGTTAGGAGGGTTAGAAAGGTTAGAAAGGTTAGGAGGGTTAGAAAGGTTAGAAAGGTTATAAAAGGTTAGAAAGGTTAGAAAGGTTAGAAAGGTTAGAAAGGGTTAGAAAGGTTAGGAGGGTTAGAAAGGTTAGAAAGGTTAGAAAGGTTAGAAAGGTTAGGAAGGTTATAAAAGGTTAGAAAGGTTAGGAGGGTTAGAAAGGTTAGAAAGGTTAGAAAGGTTAGAAAGGTTATAAAAGGTTAGAAAGGTTAGAAAGGTTAGAAGGGTTAGAAAGGTTAGAAAGGTTAGGAGGGTTAGAAAGGTTAGAAAGGTTATAAAAGGTTAGAAAGGTTAGAAAGGTTAGAAAGGTTAGAAAGGTTAGAAAGGTTAGAAAGGTTAGAAAGGTTAGAAAGGTTAGAAGGGTTAGAAAGGTTAGAAAGGTTATAAAGGTTAGAAAGGTTAGAAAGGTTAGAAAGGTTAGAAAGGTTAGAAAGGTTAGAAAGGTTATAAAAGGTTATAAGGGTTATAAAAGGTTAGAAAGGTTATAAAGGTTAGAAAGGTTAGAAAGGTTAGAAAGGTTATAAAAGGTTAGAAAGGTTAGAAAGGTTAGAAAGGTTAGAAAGGTTATAAAAGGTTATAAAAGGTTAGAAAGGTTAGAAAGGTTAGAAAGGTTAGAAAGGTTAGAAAGGTTAGAAAGGTTAGAAAGGTTATAAAGGTTAGAAAGGTTAGAAAGGTTAGAAAGGTTAGAAAGGTTAGAAAGGTTAGAAAGGTTATAAAAGGTTATAAGGGTTATAAAAGGTTAGAAAGGTTATAAAGGTTAGAAAGGTTAGAAAGGTTAGAAAGGTTATAAAAGGTTAGAAAGGTTAGAAAGGTTAGAAAGGTTAGAAAGGTTAGAAAGGTTAGAAAGGTTAGAAGGGTTAGAAAGGTTAGAAAGGTTAGAAAGGTTAGAAAGGTTAGAAAGGTTAGAAAGGTTATAAAAGGTTATAAGGGTTATAAAAGGTTAGAAAGGTTAGAAAGGTTAGAAAGGTTAGAAGGGTTAGAAAGGTTAGAAAGGTTAGAAAGGTTATAAAGGTTAGAAAGGTTAGAAAGGTTAGAACGGTTAGAAAGGTTATAAAAGGTTAGAAAGGTTAGAAAGGTTAGAAAGGTTAGAAAGGTTAGAAAGGTTAGAAAGGTTATAAAAGGTTAGAAAGGTTAGAAGGGTTAGAAAGGTTAGAAAGGTTAGAAAGGTTAGAAAGGTTAGAAGGGTTAGAAAGGTTAGAAAGGTTAGAAAGGTTAGAAAGGTTATAAAAGGTTAGAAAGGTTAGAAAGGTTAGAAAGGTTAGAAGGGTTAGAAAGGTTAGAAAGGTTAGAAAGGTTATAAAGGTTAGAAAGGTTAGAAAGGTTAGAACGGTTAGAAAGGTTATAAAAGGTTAGAAAGGTTAGAAAGGTTAGAAAGGTTAGAAAGGTTAGAAAGGTTAGAAAGGTTAGAAAGGTTAGAAAGGTTAGAAGGGTTAGAAAGGTTAGAAAGGTTAGAAAGGTTAGAAAGGTTATAAAAGGTTAGAAAGGTTAGAAAGGTTAGAAAGGTTAGAAAGGTTAGAAAGGTTATAAAAGGTTAGAAAGGTTAGAAAGGTTATAAAAGGTTAGAAAGGTTAGAAAGGTTAGAAGGGTTAGAAAGGTTAGAAAGGTTATAAAAGGTTAGAAAGGTTAGAAAGGTTAGAAAGGTTAGAAAGGTTAGAAAGGTTATAAAAGGTTAGAAAGGTTAGAAAGGTTAGAAAGGTTAGAAAGGTTAGAAAGGTTAGAAAGGTTAGAAGGGTTAGAAAGGTTAGAAAGGTTAGAAAGGTTAGAAAGGTTAGAAAGGTTAGAAAGGTTAGAACGGTTAGAAAGGTTAGAAAGGTTAGAAAGGTTAGAAAGGTTAGAAAGGTTAGAAAGGTTAGAAAGGTTAGAAAGGTTAGAAAGGTTAGAAAGGTTATAAAGGTTAGAAAGGTTATAAAAGGTTAGAAAGGTTAGAAAGGTTAGAAAGGTTATAAAAGGTTAGAAAGGTTAGAAAGGTTATAAAGGTTAGAAAGGGTTAGAAAGGTTAGAAAGGTTATAAAGGTTAGAAAGGTTATAAAAGGTTAGAAAGGTTAGAAAGGTTAGAAAGGTTAGAAAGGTTATAAAAGGTTAGAAAGGTTAGAAAGGTTATAAAGGTTAGAAAGGTTAGAAAGGTTAGAAAGGTTATAAAAGGTTAGAAAGGTTAGAAAGGTTAGAAAGGTTAGAAAGGTTAGAAAGGTTAGAAAGGTTAGAAAGGTTAGGAGGGTTAGAAGGGTTAGGAGGGTTAGGAGGGATAGGAGGGTTAGGAGGGATAGGAGGGTTAGAAGGGTTAGGAGGGTTAGAAGGGTTAGGAGGGTTAGGAGGGTTAGGAGGGTTAGGAGGGTTAGGAGGGTTAGAAGGGTTAGGAGGGTTAGGAGGGTTAGGAGGGTTAGGAGGGTTAGGAGGGCTAAAGCTTTGTAATTCTGCTTATCGGGACTGGCGATGTTAGCCTCAAAATGAGATTCTGGGTTTGGTGAACTTGCTTTGTAGTTCAGGCCCCGTGTCTCTGACACCAATCAGAAGTTAAAATCTGCTGGTGCTGGTCTCTAATGGTTCTGGTTGTAATGGTTCTGGTCTGTAATGGTTCTGGTCTGTAATGGTTCTGGTTTGTAGGGGATCAGGCACCTGCACCTTCGTGGTCTGAGTCACGGTCGTCTGAAGTCGACAAACTGTTTGGTCGACGGCCGTTTCGTCCTCAAAATCGCTGACTACGGACTTCCCATGATCCTTCACTCTCAGAACCTCAGCCTCCCTGAAGACCCCCAGGGTGAAAACCTGTCTCACTCTCTGTCTGTCTGTCTGTCTGTCTGTCTGTCTGTCTAACCCTACCTGTCTGTCTGTCTGTCTGTCTGTCTGTCTAACCCTACCTGTCTGTCTGTCTGTCTGTCTGTCTAACCCTACCTGTCTGTCTCTCAGAGCTGCTGTGGACGGCTCCGGAGCTCCTGAGGAATCCGGTTCGAGGCGGTTCGTTTGCTGGAGACGTTTTCAGTTTGTCCATCATCATACAGGAAGTGATCTCACGGACGCTGCCCTACGCCATGATGGACATGCCCGCCGAGGGTGAGACACCTGTCTGTCTGTCTGTCTGTCTGTCTGACCACCTGTCTGTCTGTCTGTCTGTCTGTCTCTCTGTCTCTCTGTCTGTCTGTCTGACCACCTGTCTGTCTGCCTGTCTGACCACCTGTCTGTCTGTCTGTCTGACCACCTGTCTGTCTGTCTGTCTGTCTGACCGTCTGTCTGTCTGTCTGTCTGTCTGTCACCTGTCTGTCTGACCACCTGTCTGTCTGTCTGTCTGTCTGACCGTCTGTCTGTCTGTCACCTGTCTGTCTGACCACCTGTCTGTCTGACCACCTGTCTGTCTGTCTGTCTGACCGTCTGTCTGTCTGTCTGTCACCTGTCTGTCTGACCACCTGTCTGTCTGACCACCTGTCTGTCCGTCTGTCTGTCTGTCTGACCGTCTGTCTGTCTGTCTGTCACCTGTCTGTCTGACCACCTGTCTGTCTGACCACCTGTCTGTCCGTCTGTCCGTCTGTCTGTCTGTCTGTCTGTCACCTGTCTGTCTGACCACCTGTCTGTCTGACCACCTGTCTGTCCGTCTGTCCGTCTGTCTGTCTGTCTGTCTGACCACCCGTCTGTCTCTCACCTGTCTGTCTGTCAGAGATCATAGAGCGTCTGAAGAAGCCCCCTCCTCTCTGTAGACCTGCAGTTTCTGTGGATGAAGCTCCGACCGAGTGTCTCAGTCTGATGAACGAATGTTGGAACGAGGATCCGAGTAAGAGGCCGACTTTTGATGACATTTTCAAGCAGGTGAGAGGAGGTACACTGCTGCCACCTGCTGGTTCATTGAAGGAACTGCATAAACAAAAAAAAGCTCTTTTAAAGTCGAGTATTTTCAGATTTTTGCTGAATCATTAATTTTGTTGTGTTTGCAGTTTCGGGGCATCAACAGAGGGAAGAGGGCAAACATCATTGACTCCATGCTGAGGATGTTGGAGCAGTACAGTTCAAACCTGGAGGATCTGATCAGAGAACGAACTGATGAACTGGAGATAGAAAGACAGAAGACGGACAAACTGATTGGGCAGCTGCTGCCAAAGTGAGATAACTTTCCTTTAAAACTCTAATAAGAAACTGCAGCAGTGACACCTGCTGGCTGCCAGAAATATACCCATCCTCACCTTTACTACATTTCCCATCATTCCACTTCCTGTTTCATGTGTGATGTAAAACAGAGGACAGCATGTTACCTTCTCACCTGCTCAAACAGCCACTTCCTGTTTCATTGCTCATCTGGATCAAGATTTTCAGTTCTGTTTAACACCATGTTTTAAAATGCCTGACTGTGTGAGACTGAAGGCAGGTGAGATCACCTGAGTGGATCCTGATGCTTTTAATCAGATGATTTCAGATTTTATATTATATTCTCAGAGAAAACTCATGTTTCAGAGAGTCTGTCACACATATCAGATAACACCAATAAATAGCAGCTAACCCTAACCCACAACAGTCCAATGACACATGATCACACTCAATGTAACATACATGCACAATGCTGACATGGTCCAGTCTCTTTAAATCACCCAATCCCACAAACAGTACTTACAGGCTTCAGCCAATCAGCATCAGTCCTCTGAGGTGCAGCACTGTAACCCTCATCATTATTAAACATGTATATTTATAATATATACAGAGAATCATATATATTATATCATGACTGTCATCGGTTAACTCGCCATTAATTGCAAATACATCACACATTTTTTATTTGTTCTAAATTTACTTA
>NW_026910399.1:0-11817 GCF_963691925.1 Scomber scombrus | reverse complement strand
TGACATGTTGCTTTTCTGTTCTCGTCTTTTCTTTCGTCTTCTTTTAAGAACCCAGCAGAACGAGGAGATGCTCACCAGAGTGACATCTGTGCCTCTCTTTTTATAATTCTCTCTACCTGCCTCACCAGGACTTCCCTTCCCAGCTCTGCAATTAGACGGATCCATTCACGCCGCCCCTCCAGCTCCTCTCCACTCAGCCTTTTGTGAGAAGTGGAGGGCTTTGTGTCCCAACCTGAGCCCCTTTACAACCCAACACTCTGAGAAAAAAGGCCAATGCCTCGGCGTGGGGGGACATCTGTTGAGAAGTGGCTTGGATTCATGTCATAGATGGGGTCATATTTTATTCACAAAGAGTTGAACCCAACAACAACAACAGTAATTAGGCAGAAATTTGGGGGCCCAGAGTCCTGCTTAACTGGATCAGCGCTGGTTCCCACTAATGATTGAAGGGTTAAATCCTCCAGTGAAGCTTTGAGTTTCAGCTCAAATGGTCTTTTGGTAAAACGGCGTCTTTGTAAGTGTTGACAGTTGCGGGAAAGTTGGCTTTTTTTGACGCGATTAATCCAAAAGTATTGAAAATAAAATTACAGAACAAAGTAAATCGTAAAGTGTCCGAGGCAGTGATCATCATATCAGGTTATTGTTTCCCATTATTCCAAAGTTTGTGCCGATCCATGAAGTAAATGTTGACAAAAAACAGGGAGGGAGGGAGGAAGGAAGGAAGGAAGGAAGGAAGGAAGGAAGGAAGGAAGGAAGGAAGGAAGGAAGGAAGGACAGATGGAAGGAAGGGAAGGAAGGAAGGGAAAAGAAAGAAAGAAAGGGAGGAATGACAGAAGGAAGGAAGGAACAAAGCAAGGAAGGAAGGAAGGAAGGGAAAAAGAAAGAAAGGGAGGGAGGAATGACATAAGGAAGGAAGGAACAAAGCAAGGAAGGAAGGAATGAAGGAAGGAAGGAAGGGAAAAAGGAAGGAGGGAGGGAGGGAGGAAGGAAGGAATGAAGGAAGGAAGGAAGGGAAAAAGAAAGAAAGGGAGGGAAGAATGACATAAGGAAGGAAGGAAGGAAGGGAAAAAGGAAGGGAGGGGAGGGAGGGAGGGGAGGGAGGGAGGGAATGAGGAAGGGAGGAAGGAAGGAAGGAAGGAAGGGAAAAAGAAAGAAAGGGAAAGGGATTCATGTCATAGATGGGGTCATATTTTATTCACAAAGAGTTGAACCCAACAACAACAACAGTAATTAGGCAGAAATTTGGGGGCCCAGAGTCCTGCTTAACTGGATCAGCGCTGGTTCCCACTAATGATTGAAGGGTTAAATCCTCCAGTGAAGCTTTGAGTTTCAGCTCAAATGGTCTTTTGGTAAAACGGCGTCTTTGTAAGTGTTGACAGTTGCGGGAAAGTTGGCTTTTTTTGACACGATTAATCCAAAAGTATTGATTCAAAAATACAGTTTAGGTTTCTTAAGTAGAATTTAAGTCTGTTTCTGAGGCAATAATCCATTATATCAGGTTATTGTTTCCCATTATTCCAAAGTTTGTGCCGATCCATGAAGTAAATGTTGACAAAAAACAGGGAGGGAGGAGGAAGGAAGGAAGGAAGAAATGTAGGAATGACAGAAGGAAGGAACAAAGGAGGAAGGAAGGAAGGAAGGAAGGAAGGAAGGAAGGAAGGAAGGAAGGAAGGAAGGAAGGAAGGGAAAAAGAAAGGAAGGGAGGGAGGAATGACATAAGGAAGGAAGGAACAAAGCAAGGAAGGAAGGAAGGGAGGAAGGGAGGAAGGAAGGAAGGGAGGGAGGGAGGGAGGGAGGAAGGAAGGAAGGAAAGAAGGAAGGAAGGAAGGAAGGAAGGAAGGAAGGAAGAAGGAAGGAAACTAGACCAAACCAGGTCAGATTTTACAAAAGTTGCTCAGTCAACAGAAAACCAACAGGAGGGTTACACTGATTTCATGATTGGCACATTTCATCTTCTTGGGGCCATGAATGGGTTTACCAAAGTTCACAGCAATCCATCCAATATTTGTCGAGATATTTTAATAAAGAACGAATAAGTCAAACTCATGGTGGCATTAGAGAGAAAGTCAGAAGGGTCGATAGAAAGTCATTGGACTACATCATCTGGGTAAAATGATTGGGTACCAAAGCTGTCAATCCATCCAGTAGATGTTGACAAAACACTCAATCAATAGATTAATCAGTAGATGTGCCAATTGACTACAAAAGCCATTACAGTGCATCTCCAAGAGGCTTTTATATGTGTCGTAAATTCCAACAATCCATCCAATATTTCTCGAGACACTTCAATAAAGACCAAAAAACTCAAACTCATGGTGTCGTTAGAGAAAAAGTCTAAATGGTCGTCAACATCATCTGGGTGCCATGAATGTTTGAACCAAAGTTTGTGCCAATCCATCAAGTAGATTCAATCAATAGATGTGAAAACATGAAAGAAAGAGGACTACCGAAGTCTCTACAGTGCATTTTCAATCCATCAAGTAGATATTGATATAAAACTCATTTAACCTTTGTGTCGTCCTCCCGGGTCAAATTGACCCCGTCTGTTTTGACTGTTCCTTCTTTCTTCCTTCCTTCAGTCTTTCTTTCTCCTTCCTTCTTCCTTCCTTCCTTCCTTCTTCCTCCCTCCCTCCTTTCCTTCCTTCCCTCCTCCCTCCTTCCTCCCTCCTTTCCTTCCTTCTTCCTCCTCCTCCCTCCCTCCCTCCTTCCTTTCCTTCCTTCCTTCCCTCCCTCCCTCCCTCCTTTCCTTCCTTCTTCCTCCCTTCCATCCTCCCTTCCTTCCTTGACTCGAGGACAAAAGGAGGGTTAATAGATCAATTAATTAATCAAAATGTACTGGTGGCACTAAAGAGGCCTTTATATGTGTTGTAAATTCCAACAATCCATCCAATATTTGTTGAGACACTTCACCAAAGACCGAAAAACTCAAACTCATGGTGTCAATTAGAGAAAATGTCAAAAGGATCGTCAACTTCATTAGAAAACCACGAATGTTTGAACCAAAGTTTGTGCCGATCCATCGAGTAGATGTTGACTCAATAGATGTTAAAATGTGCTGGTGGTGCTAAAGAGAAGAAAGAGGACTACAGTGCTTCCCCAATAGACCTTTTATATGTGTTATAAATGCCAACAATCAAACCAATAGCTGTAGAGATGTTTTCCTCTGAATCATGAATAATAATATCACAGTGGTGTTAAAGAAAGTTTCAAATGACATAATTCATCATCTGGAAACTCTGAATGTTGCAGCAGTTTTTTTGGGGATATTTCAGTTTGAACCATTAAAGACTCAGATCATCAGCAGTCTCCCCTCCTCCTCCTCTTCCTCCTCCTCTTTCCTCCTCCTCCTCCCCCTCCTCCTCCTCCTTCCTCCTTCCTTCCTCCTCCTTCATCCCTCCTCCTCCTCTTTCCTCCTCCTTCCTCCTCTTTCCTCCTCCTTCCCCCTCCTCCTCCCTCCTTCCTCCTCCTTCCTCCTCCTCTTTCCACCTCCTTCCCCCTCCTCCTCCCTCCTTCCTCCTCCTTCCTCCTCCTCTTTCCACCTCCTTCCTCCTCCACCTCCTCCTCCTCATTCATCAACTGGAAACTCTGAATGTTGCAGCAAATTTTGGGATATTTGAGTCTGGACCATCGAAAACTCGGATCATCAGCAGTCTCCCAGTCTCCTCCTCCTCCCCCTCCCTCTTTCCTCCTCCTCCCTCTTTCCTCCTCCTCCTCCTTCTCCTCCTCCTCCTCCTCCTCCTCCCTCTTTCCTCCTCCTTCCTCTTTCCTCCTCCTTCCCCCTCCTCCTTCCTCCTCCTCCCTCCTTCCTCCTCCTTCCTCCTCCTCCCTCCTTCCTCCTCCTCCCTCCTAACCCTTCCTCAGTCTGAACCGACTGACTGACCATCGAAGACTCGGATCATCAGCAGTCTCCCTTCCTTCTTCCTCCTCCCCCTCCCTCCTCCTCCTCCTTCCCCCCCCCCTTCCTCCTCCTCCTCCTCCCTCCCTAAACCTCTGGCTGGTGGAGCAGAAATAAAAGGGTCATGGGATCATGGAGAATGAGCAATGAACTGGACAGCATCTGAAGACCAATATTTACCTCTCCACGCTCTCTTTATAATCCTTTTCCTCCTCCTTCCTCCTCCTCCTTCCTCCTCCTTCCTCGTCCTCCTTCCTCCTCCTCTTTCCTCCTCTCTTTTTTATCATTGTGGACTCTCGTGACGTAACTCTGACCCACTTTGATTTCCTGCCTCGTCTTTAAATCTCCATCAGGTCTTTGTCCGATTATCCCCACCTTTACTTTTTAGAGGATGAGACGCAGATGTCCTCCTCCTCCTCCTCTTCCTCCTCCTCCTCCTCCTCCTCTTCCTCCTCCTCCTCCTCCTCCTCCTCCTCCTCCTCCTCCTCCTCCTATCAGACCTGTCTGAGCCTCCTGCTGTCACATTAACTTCCCACGGTGTTCCACCATATACACACTCTAATGTAATTACTGGTTTGGATGCATCCACACGGCTCCTTTTTTAAATCTGAAGCCTCCCAGTTCATCAATTACATTGGTGCTAATTTGAGGAATGTAGAGAAAGAAGAAGAAGAAGAGGAAGAGGAAGAGGAAGAGGAAGAAGAGGAGAGAGGCTCCAGATTGCTTTGCAGTGATCACAGAGAGAGATGAACCGCCGACCTCGAGGGAATAAAATCGAAATAGTAAAAAAATGTTCTCAGAGATTTAACCAATATTAGTGTTCACAGTCTATTTTTGATTAGTGACATAACTCATCGCTCTCTAAATTAACCTTCCTGTCGTCCTCCCGGGTCAAATTGACCCCGTCTGTCTGACTGTTATTTCCTCCCTTCCTTCCTTCCGTCTGTCCTTCCTCCCTCCTTCTCTCTTTCTTTCCTTCCTCTCTCGTTCCTCCCTTTCGTCTGTCCTTCCTCCCTTCCCTCCTCTCTTTCTTTCCTCCCTCCTTCCTTCTGTCCTCCCTCCTTCTCTCCTTCTTTCCTCCCTCCCTCCTTCTCTCTTTCTTTCCTACCCCCTACTTCCTCCCTTCCTCTTTCCTTCCTTCCTTCCTTCTTTCCTCCATCCTTCCTTCCTCCCTCCTTTCCTTCATTCCTTCCTCCCTCCCTTCCTTCCTTCCTTCCTTCCTGACTTGAGGACAACAGGAGGGTTAAAGTCTCACTCCACTCAGGAAGCTGTTGTTATTCCTGCTTTTACAGTTTGATGTCTGAGCTTCTTTGAGTTTGTCACACACCAATCCTCAGCGTTAGACTATCCACTTCCTGTCAGCTGCTGCGGTTAGGTGAAGGAAGCGGAGAGCCGAGGTGTTCGCCGGGAAGGAAGGAAAGGAAGGAAGGAAGGACAGGAGGGAAGGAAGGAGGGAAGGAAAAGAAAGGAAGGAGAAGGAAGGAAGGACAGAAGGAAGGAAGGAAAGTAGGAAGGAAGGAAGGAAGGAGGAAGGAAGGAAAGGAATGAAGGAAGGAAGGAGGGAAGTAACGGAAGGAAGGAATGACAGAAGGAAGGAAGGAAGGAAGGAAGAAAGGGAGGAAAGAAGGAAGGAAGGAAGGAATAAAGGACAGAAGGAAGGAAGACAGGGAGGAAGGAAGGAAGGAATAAAGGATAGAAGGAAGGAAGACAGGGAGGAAAGAAGGAAGGGAGGAAGGAAGGAAAGGAAGGAAGGAAGGACAGAAGGAAGAAAGAAAGGCAGGAAGGAAGGAACGAAGGACAGAAGGAAGGAAGAAAGGGAGGAAAGAAAGGAAGGAAGGAAGGAAAAAAGAAAGGAAAGAAGGAAGGAAGGAAGGAAGGAAGGGAAAGAAAGGAAGGACAGAAGGAAGGAAGAAAGGGAGGAAAGAAGGAAGGAAGGAAGGAAAAAAGAAAGGAAGGAAGGAAGGAAGGAAGGAAGGAAGGAAGGAAGGAAGGAAGGGGGTCTCATCAATCCTCAGAGGGACGCTGGCGCTCTGACACGGAGACGTGCAGCCGCGGCTGACGGAGCTAAACGAGGCAGTCGGCTCGTTAGCCGCTAATTGAGCGGTCAGCGCCAAGACGGGAGTCGGCCATCTGTTTGTCACTGAGGAACATCTTGTCGCTTCACGCCCGTCCACCGGCCCCTCTCTCTCTCTGTGGTGTGATATTAATAGCTCGAGCTCACAGACGGAGAGAAAAGAAAGAAAGAAATAAACTGAAAGAAACGACAAACAAACTGAAGGCTGGAGGAAAGGGAGGGGGGAGGGGGGGGAGGAGGAGGAGGAGGGGGAGAGGGGGGGCAGTAAAAGGCCTGCAGAGGAGGAATCTGCCAGGTCCAGTTAACCCCGACAGGAAGCAGAGTGTCAACGAGTCTAAATAAAATACTGTGAATAAATTAATTTAATTCAGTATTTAAGTACATTTACTGTAGTACAGTTTGAGGTACTTGTACTTTACTGTAGTACAGTTTGAGGTATTTTTACTTTACTGTAGTACAGTTTGAGGTACTTGTACTTTACTGCAGTACAGTTTGAGGTATTTTTACTTTACTGTAGTACAGTTTGAGGTACTTGTACTTTACCGTAGTACAGTTTGAGGTACTTGTACTTTACTGTAGTATTTCCATGTGATGCTACTTTTTACATCTCAAAGGGAAATATTGTACTTTCTACTCCACTACATTTATTTAACAGCTTTAGTTACTTTTCAGATGAACGTCCATGATGTCTTGCTGTAATATATCAGTCAGAGGACCAAACCACTACTTTTACTGTAATACTGCATACTACATCACTCATAATACTGCAGTACTTTTACTGTAATACTGCATACTACATCGCTCATAATACTGCAGTACTTTTACTGTAATACTGCATACTACATCGCTCATAATACTGCAGTACTTTTACTGTAATACTGCATACTACATCGCTCATAATACTGCAGTACTTTTACTGTAATACTGCATACTACATCGCTCATAATACTGCAGTACTTTTACTGTAATACTGCATACTACATCGCTCATAATACTGCAGTACTTTTACTGTAATACTACATACTACATCACTCATAATGCTGCAGTACTTTTACTGTAATACTGCATACTACATCGCTCATAATACTGCAGTACTTTTACTGTAATACTACATACTACATCACTCATAATACTGCAGTACTTTTACTTAATGCAGTTTATATAATATTTGTGAGCTTTTGAAGGTGTTGGTGTTATAATGTGTTGTTAGTTATTTTGGTGAGCTTTAACAGATTGAAGACACCTGATGATGTTTGTTAGAACAGTATACTGAGTGTGGGATGGAAATAAATAAATATGTTATTGCTCATAATGAGACTCCTCATCACACGTTTAGCTGTAAGAATAATCTGTTGATAAGTTATTTGATTGATGGATTCATCGCTTTGAGCCTTTCTGCAAAACATCATCAATTAAGTGTTTATATATATATAAGGGAAGCTTTACATTTGAAGTTTTTCCTGCCAGATTTATTATATCAAAGTGTGAAAATGTGTTTTATAAGTGGTGAATACATCTAAAATAGTCACTTTATGTTTTTAAGGATTAAATATTCTTTGAAATTGATCGTTTTGGTCCTTTGGGATTAAAGCGATGGAAAATAAGACAAGAAGAAAGGAAGGAAGGAAGGAAGGAAAAGATGTAAAGAAAGAAGAAGGAAGGAAGGAAGGAAGGAAAAGATGTAAAGGAAGGAAGGAAGGAAAAGATGTAAAGGAAGGAAGGAAGGAAGGAAAAGATGTAAAGGAAGGAAGGAAGGAAAAGATGTAAAGAAAGAAGAAGGAAGGAAGGAAGGAAGGAAGGAAGGAAGGAAAATATTTGAAGGAAGGAAGGAAGGAAAGAAGGAAAGAAGGAAAGAAGGACGGACAGATGAGTCATCCCTGCAGTCATAAAGCACATTTACCACATCAATATCACATTTAATTGTTTATATATATATATATATATATACGGGAAGCTTTAAATTTGAAGTGTTTTCTGCCAGATTTACATATTTATTATATCAGAGTGTGAAAAAACATGTTTTATAATCACAGTTTAAGTTTTGAATAAATCTAAAATAGTCACTTTATGTTTTGAAATTGATCATTTTGGTCCTTTGGGATACCAGCGATGAGTCATCCCTGCAGTCTTATAGCTCATCCACCACATCAATATCACATTTAATTATAATATATAATAAAAGACTCGATTCATCTTCTTATCTTGTGTCATTTCATTAGAGACAAACTGTTATCTTCGTCTTTCAAACGGCTCTGAAGGTAGAAAGGAAACAGTTTCTCAGCAGCAGCTCGTCTTCTCTCCTGGGTCGCCTGTCTCCGGGCTCAGAGCCACGGCTGTGTGTGTGTGTGTGTGTGTGTGTGTGTGTGCGTGCGTGTGTGTGTGCGTGTGTGTGTGTGTGTGTGTGTGTGTGTGTGTGTGTGCGTGTGTGTGTGTGTGTGTGTGTGTGTCGGCAGCTCGGTGGAGGTGCTAATTTGTTAATGTTGCTTCCATGAGGAATCTTAATTAGCGATGTAAGTTTCATGCCTAATTTAGTGATTACGTGCAGGATGAATGAACTAATGAACATCTGAGGACGTTCCAGTCGTTCAACACCTTTTCTTCTTTCTCTCTCTTTCTTTTCTTTTTTTTTTTTTTTAATTCTCCGGCAGTGAATTAATAGTTTAGAGGTTAACCTTTACACTTCTCTGTTTAATTGTGATAAAGTATAAAGGATTTTTTATTGAGTTTGTGGAGCAAAAAGGTGACTGATGTTGGTTCAGGTCTGTTTACGTCTCCCATGGCAACGGCAGGAAGCTGAGGAGGAGGAGCGACTCTGTCTCCACTGTCTGCCATTAAATGATCTGCCTAATAAACCATGGAAGGGAGGAAGGAAGGAAGGGAGGGAGGAAGGACACATGGAAGGAAGGAAGGGAGGAAAAGAAAAGAAAGAAGGAAGAGAGGAAAGGAAGGATGGAAGGAAAATATGTAAAGAAGGAAGGAAGGAAGGAAGGAAGGAAGGAAGGAAGGAAGGAAGGAAGGAAGGAAGGAAAGAAAATATGTAAAGGACAGAAGGAAGGAAGGGAGGAAGGACACAGGGAAGGAAGGAAGGAAGGAAGGAAGGAAGGAAGGAAGGAAGGGAAGGAAAGAAATGATGTAAAGGAAGGAAGGAAGGAAGGAAATTATGTAAAGGAAGGAAGGCAGGAAGGAAGGAAGGAAGGAAGGAAGGAAGGAAGGAAGGAATGAAATGATGTAAAGGAAGGAAGGAAGGAAATGATGTAAAGGAAGGAAGGAAGGAAGGAAGGAAGGAAGGAAGGAAAGAAGGAAGGAAATGATGTAAAGGAAGGAAGGAAGGAAGGACAGATGGAGGGAAGGAAGGACGGAAGGAGGGAAGGAAGTAAAGAAGGAAGGAAGAAAGGACAGATGGAGGGAAGGAAGGATGGAAGGAGGGAAGGAAGGACAGATGGAGGGAAGGAAGGAAGTAAAGAAGGAAGGATGGAAGGAGGGAACATTTACTTTGATGAAGTCATTGAAATAGTTACATTACTTATTACTTTTTAAACAGAGTAACTAGTAATCTGTTACATTTACACAGTAATATAGATGTAGATATAGGAATACAGCACTAATGGCCCAGTGATCGTATATATAATAAAATAAAGAACATTGAAACAATAAGTCAATAAATAAATAAATAAATAAATAAATAAAGAAGTAAAATAATTGCTGTTGATGTTTATCAGATATTTTGTTTTTCAGCTTTTATTTAAAATAAATAAATCTGTGGTTAATCCTTAATTACTTTCACCTTTAACAGCTGCACTAAACTTTAAAAACTACATCACTTTATTTTATTTACTTTTTGCATATTCTGGCTAATTTTGGCTAAAAATACCGTTATATAAAATATGAGGCTAAAAGTCATTTAGGGTGTTTTTTTTAATTTTCTCAAATATAAAAATGTGTTAACTAGAACTTCTGCCTAAAAAATGACATATTCCTAAAATAAAAAGTCTGAAATCACGCTGAGTTTATAACCAGGAAGTCAGATTCTGTGTGATATTAAAACAGATTCAGTTACAAACAGGATAAAAAATCTGCTTTCTTTCTTCACTATTTTGCTCGTTTTATGTTTTATATGAACCATTATAAAATAAACAAACTGCTGTCGCCTCAGTTCAGCCCAAACATTTTATTCCACTGTGTTTATTCTGCTGCTTTTCTGTGTCAACAAAGATCTTTATTTTTTCTCAGCTGACATTTGACTCAGAAGGAAATAAGTTTGCTTACTGTGAAATTGAAACAGCTAAATGGGAAAAATCAGCCATCGTTTGTTATTCACACTCACATTGTGCTTTTCTTTCTCTGACGTGTCTACACCATAGACTGTATATAAAATGGACGTAACATCCGTGACGTCACCCCATTGGTTTGTGGACTGCTGCTCGGAGGCCAATAGTATCGGATCTGAGCAGCCATTGAAAATTTCAGGTGCATGCTGGGTAAAATAAAAACAGGGATTCTACTTATATGGGCATCAGAAGGAGCATGAGGCGCCCTCCTGAACCTGTGAACCAATCAACCTGTCAATCACCACGTAGCCACGCCCTAATGCATACCCTGCTTTATCGTCACATATAAAATCAGGGAGGCCAAAATGTCCCAAATGAACATCATACTGCATTGAAGAAGGCTTTAAACTAGCGATTGAGACCATAAACACATTTTGAAAACGTTTACTGAGGTTAGAAATCAAGTGAGAAGTTGGTGAATTCTCCATTGACTTGTATAGAGACGGAAGTCCTTTTGACACCAAAACGGTCGCCCCCTGGTGGCCTTTTGATAGAATGCAGTTTTAAGTTACTTCCACGTTGGCCTCATTTCAGAGGACCGGAACTCCCCGGCTGGGAAGAATGCTTTAGATTTTAATGACTGTTCAACCTTTTACTGCAGCGCCACCTGCAGGACAAAACTGCAACTTTTGGTCAAGTCACTCGAATATTTGGTAGAAACTTCAATCTTGACTTCATGCTCTCTGTTAGGATCTCCACTGTTGAAGGGAAACACAGGAAGTAACATAACAAACTCGCCCAACTCTTTACATAACGACGATAAAATGACGATAAAAATGGAACTGAAACATTTCTGAGTGTAATAATTAGGGTCTGATTGCCGATATTAGGGAGTAAAACAATACTGATATCATTATATACAGAACATATATATAACAGTATAAACACTTTTTTTTCTTCAAATGTTGTTACCGAACACTTGTGACAAAGGTAATGGAGACATGATACGTTACAGTTTAGAAACAGTGGTGATTTAAGACCATTTAAAATTTAATTTCAGCCCTAAAATAAATAAATTACGATTGTATTTTTAAAAAAATACTGAGGAGTCGGCTCCTCAGAGAAAAGAGCCACGCTGATAATCTCCAGTTCAACCTGTCTCTTAAACACACAAACACTCAAACAGTTAAACATGAAGTGCAACCAGCAGGACTTCAAACTGGTTCATCTGCTGTTTGTGTTTGTGTGTGTTTTGGTCTTCAGGGCTGGTTCAGTCCCGGTCAGGTCTTCGTCCTGGACGAGTACTGCGCTCGATTCGGCGTCCGCGGCTGCCATCGTCACCTGAGCTACCTGAAGGACCTGATGGATTACTCAGAGAACAATGCGCTGGTCGACCCCACGCTGCTGCACTACAGCTACGCATTCTGCGCCTCACACGTGCACGGGAACAGGTACGTTAAACCTCCAGAGTCACAAGTAGTTTAACCCTCCTAGAGATAGATAGATAGATAGATAGATAGATAGATAGATAGATGGTTGATGGATGGATGGATAGATAGATAGATAGATAGATAGATAGA